>NW_021703768.1:132848294-133023744 GCF_005190385.1 Monodon monoceros
TCTCTCTCTCTCTCTCTCTCTCTCTCTGCTGGGTGAACAAACATTGTCTTCTTTTTTTTTTTTTTTTTTTGGCCACACTGCACAGCTTGCGGGATCTTAGTTCTCTGACCAGGGATTGAACCCACGCCCTTGGCAATGAAAGCATGGGATCCTAACCACTGGACCACCAGGGAATTCCCCAAACACTGTCTTCTAAATAGACGTTAGGCTGGCCTTCAGGTACAGGAGAGCAGGGTCTACTGATCGAGTCGTTTTCGTCAGTACCTGCTCTGAACCTAACACAATGAAAGAAGAATAAAAGTTTAAAAAAACCCAGTAAGAACTAAGATCTTCGGGTGCTTCTGATGTGTAACCCAAGGCTGTCTCCCTTATGCTTCCAGAAGCCCTGCAGCAGTGTTGCGACCTCTCCCAGCTCTGGTTCCGAGAATTCTTCCTGGAGTTAACCATGGGCCGGCGAATCCAGTTCCCTATTGAGATGTCCATGCCCTGGATTCTAACAGACCATATCCTGGAAACCAAAGAACCTTCTATGATGGAGTAAGAGGCAGGGTTGGGCCAGCAAGGAGGTTCCCGAGGTGCAGGTAGAGGGCAGTTTGCCAGCCAGCGAGCCCTGTTCTTTCCAGAACTTTCCAGATGAGGCAGTGTGCCCCACCCAGGATCAAATCACCACCAGATGTGACTCAGCCTTGCAGAAAAGTTCAGAAACCTACCAGCCCAGCTGTCCTTCCTAGGTTCATAACAGCCACGCTGGGAAAATTATCATCTCTGGGGATAGGGAAGCTAATGGCCTTAACGGCCACCAGATTTCTTTTAGTCCCAGACTAATTTTTTTCAGGCCTTGCATTTATTAACATCATGGACTTTGCTTTCTGTGGGCAGACAGTAAAGTAAGTCATTCCTAAGTGGAGGCTGGAAACATCCTAGACCCTGAAAGGGTCTCTTTTTCCTAACTCTGAATTTGTTCACCCAGCTGTTCATATTTCCTAAGCAAGTTTAAATCTGCCTGCCTTAAGAGAGATCATTAGTGAGCTCCTGGCCGTTGTTTTTCCCTCTTCAGATACGTCCTCTACCCTTTGGATCTGTACAACGACAGCGCCTACTATGCTCTGACTAAGTTTAAAAAGCAGTTCCTGTACGATGAGATCGAAGCTGAGGCAAGTCATTGCTTCTCCCTTTGTTCTTATAATCGTGTTCCAAGAGCCTGGACTTCTCAGGTCTCTAGCTGGGCACAGAGTGGGGTGTCTTAGTCCATTTGGGCTGCTGTAATGAAATACCACAGACTGCGGGGCCTATAAACAACAGGAATGTATTTCTCACAGTTCTGGAGGCTAGAAGTCTGAGATCAGGGTGCCAACCTGGTCAGGGGAGGGCCCTCTTCTGGGTCCCAGACTTCTTGCCATGTCCTTATATGGTGGACGGGGCCAGGGAGCTCTCTGGGTCTCTTTTATAAGAGCACTGACCCCATTCATAAAGGCTCCATCCTCGTGACCTCATCACCTCCCAAAGGCCCCACCTCCTAATTCCATCACCTTTGGGGGTTAGGATTTCAACACATGAATTTTGGGGGGACACAAACATTCAGACCATAGCATGGGAGATCAGTGACTTGCTTTGGACACTGACCTTTATAAACATCATTATCATCAGAAGGGACCTAGAACAGGATGTTAGTCTTTCTTTTTCAGATGTTCAGGGATGGCAAACTTGAGAACTGTATGGGTAAAATGAATTTCTAATGGGTCTTTTACAGTTGGATTAATTGGCTAATAATAATAACAGTAGTGCTACCTATCAATTATTATATGTTTACCATTTGCCAGGTATAGTACTAAGCACTTTATGGACATTTTAAATAGTCTTTACAGTAATTTAAGAAGTGTATGCTACTGTCTATTTTACAGATAATAAATCTTAGAGTGTTCAAGTATCATTACCTCCACATCACACAGCTTATAGAGTCTCATTCTAGTACTGGTAGCATGGAAATAGCCATCCTCTCACCTATGAAGCTGTTGAATGGTCGCTCAAGGGCTTTATTTCTGAAATCGTCAGGAAAGGCTGGGATATGCTGCAGTTACAGACAATCACACATTCTTAGTAGCTTGGGACCAAAGGTTCATTTCTCCATTGCATGTTGGCGGGAGGCTCTGTTCTATGTAGTCTTTAATCTGGGACCCATCTGGGATATTCACTAGTTGCCATGGCAGGGGGATGTGTCAGGGTGAATCATACTCTGATACTTAAAGCTTCCACCTGGAAGTGACACATGTCATTGGTCAAAGCAAGTCTCATGGCAGTGCCTCCTTTCAAAGAGGAGCGAGGAAGTGCAGTCCTACCACGGGCCAGCAAGGACCAGAAACGGGATCAGCAGTGCTAAGGACTATGAAATATCTCAATTGTGTCATCTGGAAATTGGAATGAGAGTCTCTGCTCCACCTAAGTACATGGGATTATATAAACGTAGAATGAGGCCAATTTTCACACAAATATAAGGCATTCTTATTTATAAAGGAAAGATGTAAGTGTCTTAGGACAAGCATTACCACCAAATTCGTTTGAAAGTTTATGTATTTCAAAGAAAATCTAGTACAGATGCTGCTTTATTTCTAAATCTTCCAGTTGCTATGGGAGTTGAAAACCTTGATGGACCCCAATGCAAGTCTATCCTGTTTGTCTCCTGAGCAGTACACAAACTTGGAAAGGAAGATTCCAGTAGACAAGTTAATTGGTTGCATCACAGCTTGGACAGGTCCATTTTCCAATAAGATTTTAGGTAGTCATGTTCTCCAACAGGTTGAAAACAAAAATTCTAGAGTGTCATATGTCCAAGTGACATTTTAAAAATAAATGTAGGGGCTTCCCTGGTGGCGCAGTGGTTGAGAGTCCGCCTGCCGATGCAGGGGACACGGGTTCACGCCCCGGTCCGGGAGGATCCCACGTGCCGCGGAGCGGCTGGGCCCGTGAGCCATGGCCGCTGAGCCTGCGCGTCCGCAGCCTGTGCTCTGCAACGGGAGAGGCCACAGCAGTGAGAGGCCCGCGTACCGCAAAAAAAAAAAAAAAAGTAAAGAAAGCACACAGATAAGCCCTGGATAACACTGGAGGCCATGGAGCAGAAGTATAGATTGAGACCCCGAGCTCATGGCCTGCCCCCCTTTCTCTTCCCATCTTCAGACTCTGTTCTGAACCAGGAAGGGCCTATGTGTGGATACCCAAGCTTTGTCTCCCTCCTGTGCCCCTTGGCCAACCCCAGGCCCTAGGGGTACACACACCTGCAGTACAGTGCTCTCTCAGGGAGGAGCCCAGGGAAAAGAACACACAGGGCCTGGAAGGGACTTGGGCTCTTTGGGCAAGAATATTCAAAGCTGGGTATAGAAGGGGGGCATGAGTTGGGCACCCCACCCTGGATCCTACGGGTCCTTTGCCTGAAGGAGGCCCCCTTAGGGATCCTTGAAGCTCAGACTCCAGGGCAGAGGCCTTGGTTACGTGCATGTGAGGACAATACTGCACACAGCACTGTGTTTTTATGTTCAGAATAACATTTAGTGTGTAAAATAAAAGATATGAAAGCTCTTTGAATAAAGAGTTAACCTTATGGAACTGGGAGTTTGGTGCAAAAAGGATTGAAGATTAATCACCTAAATACAGTCTATTTCCTTTGAATTTATACTGTTACCCTGCTACTATCAGAGCCCATCTCTTTAACGCCCCACCTTTGGCCGTTCCCTGCTCTTGCCATCATTGGAGGATTTGCTTTCGATCCTCTATGTCTGCTGTGAACTTTCTTCTCACCTCAGCATCACATTCTGCCACTGACGTGATGAAACACTGAAAAGGCAAGACGGTCTCTTATTCATTAAAAACCAAAGATTTTTAAGCAAACTGGTTTTAAAAAGGTTTTTAAATTTTTAATGACCATCAACTTCTTCATTTGCAAAGCAAGGTAAAGTAAAATAAAAGGAAAAGACAAGAAATTCTATTGGGAGAGATGAGGGGACTGATACGTATAATTACAGGATGTGAAGCCCTATCTGGCGTCCCCCTGGGCAGGCACCTTGTAACAGCCAGGAGGGGACCAGTGGGGACAGTGGTTCCTCAACAGCTTTTTGAATTTTGCTTTCTTTGTGCCTGGTTGAGGACCTTGAGAGCAAGAGACCAGACTTCTCAAACTTAGTTGGCCACAGAATCTTCTTTTTTTTTTTCCTGCAAAGCATCTTGCTTCACCTCACACTTCAGGCAGTCCTGCACCACTGCACCCTTCAGTTGCTGAAATTTCTCTAATAAAGCCGGACAGACACCATTGACATTTCCTGCTTCTTCTTCACCAGGTGAACCTGTGTTTTGATCAGTTTGTCTACAAGCTGGCGGACCAGATCTTTGCTTACTACAAAGCAATGGCTGGCAGGTATGAGAGCCCCAGGGCTATGTGCAGTAAAGCTTCCTAAGATTGCCACCTGGAAGGCAAGGTTCTCTGTTGCAAAACCTCCCTTCTCCTTTAGGACCTAAGGAAATCTGAGTGATTCCGTGGGCCTGGATTCAGTGCTAGAATGTAGGAGAAAGGAAAATAGGCAGATGTGGTGCTAGATCTCATGGAGCTTACAGTCTAGTGAGGAAAACAGACATTAATAAAAACTACTGAATGCACAGTGTCAAGGGAGGTTCCTACGAAGGACAAGCTAATGGGAATATATGACAGTTAAACCTGAACTAGTCTTTGGGATGGGTAACTGGAAGGGCTGTCCCGAGAAAGTAACCTTTGAGTTCACATCTGAAGTTGATAGGACTTGATTAAGTAAAACTGGGTGAAGAGTAGGGCTAGAAATTGCAGGCAAAACAAACTACTTGTGCAGAGTCCCTGTGGCAGAAGCATAAGATGAAGAGCATGCCTACTTCTACTTTGTAGGGCTGTTGAGAGGATTAATGTGAATTAGTACACGTAAATGTCTCATTCACGGACCACAGAGTGGGCAGGCTGCATGGTAAAGCTGGGCAGGTAGGCAGGGCCCAGGTCTTGCGGCCTTGTAGGCATTTGTCCTAGGAGTGGAACACCATGGGATAGTTTCCACAGTATGACAGTGACCCAGTTTGATTTTTATTTTTAGAAGTTTGATCTTTTAAAAACATTAAACTGTAGAGAACGGATTGGAGGTGAGCAAGAATGGGAGTATGAAGGCCAGACAGAAGGCCAAGGAAGAGGAGAGGTCTGGGCATATGCCAAGTTTTACAGGCTCATTGGTATTGTCAGTATGGGTTGATTTAGACCCCTGAGAATTCCTGGGTTCGAGGAACCCATAATAGTACTGGTCAAAAAAACCCTGCCTACATAGGTAGATAGATAGATAGATAGAGATAGAGATATTTCCCTTTTTATTGGAAATCCCAATGTACCAACCAGTAGTTTCAAGGATTGTTACTTTTTTTCCCTACAATAAAAATTTGCTTTGTTTTGCTTTCAACAACTTGAGTTGTTCTGATGGAGTTCAGACAGGAGGTGGTATACAGATGCACAAGTGTCTGTTAACACAGAATGTGCATTAAATGAAGTGAATGGCTCTTAAGGATGTAAACTATAGAAAGCATATGCATAGGGTTTCAGGGAAAGCACAGAGAACACAGCCTTTCACAAAGGAGTCACTTCACAAGTGTCTGGATTGAATTGCATGGGGTTCTAACAATGAGTGGGCTTCCAGCTTCTGTAAGATAATTTTCAAATATGCTGGTCCATTGTCTGTGTAAACAAACTCAGACTTGTCAAACCCTGGGTCTTCTATATATTTAATTTACAAAATATCCTTATCTGAAATAGGAATCTTAATCTGTATCCCTCCTTATAAGATTAGTGGTTTGTCAAAGATACGGGAAGTTGGGGGAGATTGCGAGAAGTTGGGAGAGTCAGAGAGCACAGGAGGGACAGAGTGATCTAGATCATTGCTGTCCATCAGAAATATAATGCAATCACAAATGTTGGGTCACAGATGTAATTGTAAACGTTTTAGTAGCCATATTTTAAAAATTAATTTAATACTATATTTTATATAATCCATTATATCTAAAATATTATAATTTCAACATGTAACCAATAAAAAGTTATTAAGGAAATAGCTTTCAATGTTTTTTTCCTAAGTCTTCAACATCTAGTGTGTATTTTATACTAATAGCACATCTCAGCTTGGACCCGCCACATTTCAGGTGCTTAGTAGACTCACCTGGTGGGTGGCTGATGTATTGGACAGTGTAGATTTAGATGATGTCACTTTCCTGCTTAAAAACTTTCCGTGGCTTCAATTACATCTAGAAAACATCTAACCTCCTTACTGTGGCTTATATCGTCCCACATGGTCTGGCCCCTAGACTAACTTTATAAATTCATTTTTGCACCATACTCTCCAGCACACCTGCCCCATTTTTCCTTTTTCTCAACGTACCAAGCTAATCATGCCTGAAAGATTCTTCCCCCAGATCTTTCCATTTTTAGCATTTAGGTCTCTGTCCAACAGAACCTCTTTAGAGAGGCTTTCCCTGACCTCCTAACACAAAATGATCCTGTTTTATTATTTTCAGAGCACTTATTACTCTGCAATCCATGGCTCAGTGTAAAAGATCATAATAGAACATCTAATTCATAGGATTGTTGTGAGATTAAAAATGACTCTCTGCATGTACGTGTATGCCTGGTGAATAGTAAATACCATGCAGGTATTTACTGTTATCTGAAATTATTTTATTCCTCTGCCTATTTATTTATTATCAGTCTCTCTTTACTAGAACGTAAGCTCCATAAGGACAAGAACTTTGTATCCCCAGTACCTAGAATGTTTCCTGGGATATACTAAGCAGGGACTCAATTGCTTTTATGGTGAATGAATAAAAGCAAGAAAGCGTCTCAACTTCTGTGTCGCCTGCCTTTAACGCAGAAATTCTATTTCACATGTTGAGCTTTTTGGGCTGAAAAAAATTAGAAGAACTTTGCTCTAGATCAGAAAAAAAATATTTAAAATATATAAGAAAGCACTTCATGAGTAGATCCTGTGGTTTAAAATACACATGGCTGGGTGATTGATCACCATTCACCGTCATGTTTACTGGCCTTATTTCACTTTTATCCCTTCCAGTGTCCTGTTGGATAAACGTTTTAGGGCTGAATGTAAGAATTACGGAGTCATCATTCCATACCCACCATCCAACCGCTACGAAACGCTGTTGAAGCAGAGACACGTCCAGGTATGGTGACAGAGGTGGAATGGGCAGGAGAGAGGAACTGACGTTAGCCTAGAGATTGGAAATCTGGACTGCTTACCATCTTCCCTGGGTATTGCCCCGCGTGGGCTGCTGACCATGGATGTAACACCCCCTCAGAATCTTACAGTCAAGAGGCATTGGGCTTCCTTTGGTTCAAGTTCTAGCTTCTCAGCCCAGCTGCCATTCACCTCTGATGAGTAGCGGCCACCTTTGTCCTCCCATCATAAGCTGCAGCCCACCTCCTTCAGTCGAGACTAATGTTCAGAAATGGGTAAATCTACCCCTGAACAGGGCCCATTATGGTTTCTTTTTATGGAGTTAGTCTCTGTTAACATTTGACCCCAGATGTAGAGGAAATTCTGCCAGGAACTAGAAACATATCCCTGCTTAAAGATGTTCACGTGAGCCTGGCAGGCAAAAATAAGAGATGCTCCAGCAGACCTTGCATCCTACTCCTAAGCCCTGCTGTCAGCCACCCAGTGTTGAAATGGCCTTCATGCTGTGACCTCTGTGTGCTTATCCTGTGGTTCAAGTGTTTGTGGAGAAGACTTGGGTGAAGGGAAGCAGGGCTGAGACTGAGAAGATGCCCTGGATAAACAGGACAGGATTTACCCTGGAAGCCCTGGATATTCCCATTGCTCTGAGAAACCTAAGAAATGGAGAATCATAAGAGGAAAAAAACATTTTCACCTCTGCCAACAGTAAGGGCTCAAAGAGAGTTTTTCCTTCAGCCTCTCAGAAGATTACAGCTATCAGTTACCAGTGCAGCTAGAATTAGTCACAGGACATTAATCCTGAGGGCTCTGTGTGTGCTATAAGGAGCCTTAGTCAGTTGGTGGAAAATCTCTCCCCAAAGGGAAGCAGAAAAACTAAAATAGTTGAGAATAATCCTTGGGCACCTAGCAAAGTGCAGTACACACAACAGGTACTCAATAAATGTTCATTGCTATCTATGTAGCATCTGCAGTAATGCCCACGTGTACCCCAGTGGAAATTATCCTAAGCTATATTTTCCAGCCTGTAGTCAGCCTTTGTCCTCATGCTTTTAAATTCATCCCCATAAAGGTACACGGTAGGCCCTTGCTGGGGGGACTGCTACTCCCTGGTGACTCTGAACTGGGGCACAGGACGGATACAGGAAGAACTTCAAAGGTAGATTCAGGATGTCAGCAATGCATGGGGTACCAGAGTGTGTCCTGAGCCTCTTCCTACAGTCTGAATGCATCGTATTTTTCCTCAACTTTTTTTTTTTAATAGATCTTTATTGGAGTATAATTGCTTCACAATACTGTGTTAGTTCCTGTTGCACAACAAAGCGGATCAGCCATATGCATACACATGTCCCCATATCCCCTCCCTCCCACCCTCCCTATCCCACCCCTCTAGGTCATCGCAAAGCACCGAGCCGACCTCTCTGTGCTGTGCTGCTGCTTCCCACCAGCCAACTGTATTACATTCAGTAGTGTGTATATGTCCATGCTACTCTCACTTCGCCCCAGCTTCGCCCTCCCACCCCATGTCCTCAAGTCCATTTTCTGTGTCTACCTCTTTATTCCTGCCCTGCAAGTAAGTTCATCAGTACCTTTTTTTTTTTTGATTCCATATAAATGTGTTAGCATACAGTATTTGTTTTTCTCTTTCTGACTTACTTCACTCTGTACGACAGACTCTAGGTCCATCCACCTCACTACAAATAACTCAATTTCGTTTCTTTTTATGGCTGAGTAATATTACATTGTATATATGTGCCACATCTTCTTTATCCATTCATCTGTCAATAGACATTTAGGTTGGTTCCATGTCCTGGCTATTGTAAATAGTGCTGCCATGAACATCGTGGTACATGTCTCTATTTAAATTATGGTTTTCCCGGGTATATGCCCAGTAGTGGGATTGCTGGGTCATATGGCAGTTCTATTTTTAGTTTTTTAAGGAACCACCATACTGTTTCCCATAGTGGTTGTATCAGTATACATTCCCACCAACTGTGCAGGAGGGTTCCCTTTTCACCACACTCTTGCCAGCATTTATTGGTTCTGGATTTTTTAATAACGGCCATTCTGACCTGCGTGAAGTGATACCTCATTGTAGTTTTGACTTGCATTTCTCTAATGATTAGTGATGTTGAGCATCCTTTCATGTATTTGTTGGCAATCTGTATATCTTCTTTGGAGAAATGTCTATTTAGGTCTTCTGCCCATTTTTGGATTGGGTTGTTTGTTTTTTTGATATTGAGCTGCATGAGCTGCCTGTATATTTGAGAGATTATTCCTTTCTCAGTTGCTTCGTTTGCAAATATTTTCTCCCATTCTGAGGGTTGTCTTTTTGTCTTGTTTATGGTTTCCTTTGCTGTGCAAAAGCTTTTTAAGTTTCATTAGGTCCCATTTGTTTATTTTTATTTCCATTTCTCTAGGAGGTGGGTCAAAAAGGATCTTGCTGTGATGTATGTCATCTAGTGTTCTGCCTATGTTTTCCTCGGAGAGTTTTATAGTGTCTGGCCTTACACCAAGGCCTTTAAGCCATTTTGAGTTTATTTTTGTGTATGGTGTTAGTGTGTGTTCTAATTTCATTCTTTTACATGTAGCTGTCCAGTTTTCCCAGCACCACTTATTGAAGAGGCTGTCTTTTCTCCATTGTATATTCTCACCTTCTGTATCAAAGATAACGTGACCATATGTGTGTGGGTTTATCTCTGGGCTTTCTATCCTGTTCCATTGATCTATACTTCTGTTTTTGTGCCAGTCCCATACTGTCTTGATTACTGTAGCTTTGTAGTATAGTCTGAAGTCAGGGAGCCTGATTCCTCCAGCTCTGTTTTTCTTTCTCAAGATTGATTTGGCTATTCAGGGTCTTTTGTGTTTCCATACAAATTGTGAAATTTTTTGTTCTAGTTCTGTGAAAAATGCCAGTGGTAATTTGATAGGTATTGCATTGAATCTGTAGATTGCTTTGGGTATACAGTGATTTTCACAATGTTGATTCTTCCAATTGAAGAACATGGTATATCTCTCCATCTGTTTGTAACATCTTTAATTTCTTTAATCAGTGTCTTATAGTTTTCTGCATACAGGTTTTTTGTCCCCTTAGGTAGGTTTATTCCTAGGTATTTTGTTTTTAGTTGCAATGGTAAATGGGAGTGTTTCCTTATTTCTTTTTCTGATTTTTCATCATCAGTGTATAGGAATGCAAGAGATTTCTGAGCATTAATTTTGTATCCTGCAACTTTACCAAATTCATTGATTAGCTCTAGTAGTTTTCTGGTAGCATCTTTGGGATTCTCTAAGTATGGTATCATGTCATCTGCAAACAGTGACAGTTTTACTTCTTCTTTTCCGATTTGGATTCCTTTTATTTCTTTTCTTCTCTGATTGCTAAAACTTCCAAAACTATGTTGAATAGTAGTGTTGAAAGTGGGCAACCTTGTCTTATTCCTGATCTTAGTGGAAATGGTTTCAGTTTTTCACCATTGAGAATGATGTTGGCTGTGGGTTTGTCATATATGGCCTTTATTGTGTTGAGGTAAGTTCCCTCTATGGCTACTTTCTGGAGGGTTTTTATCATAAATGGGTGTTGAATTTTGTTGAAAGCTTTTTTTGCATCTATTGAGATGATCATATGGTTTTTATCCTTCAGTTTGTTAATATGGTTTATCACATTGACTGATTTGCGTATATTGAAGAATCCTTGCATTCCTGGGATAAACCCCACTTGATCATGGTGTATGTTCCTTTTAATGTGCTTTGGATTTTGTTTGCTAGTATTTTGTTGAGGATCTTTGTATCTATGTTCATCAGTGATATTGGTCTGTAGTTTTCTTTTTTTGTGACATCTTTGTCTGCTTTTGGTATCAGGGTGATGGTGGCCTCGTAGAATGAGTTTGGGAGTGTTCCTCCCTCTGCTATATTTTGGAAGAGTTTGAGAAGGATAGGTGTTAGCTCTTCTCTAAACGTTTGATGGAATTCACCTGTGAATCCATCTGGTCCTGGGCATTTGTTTTTGGAAGATTTTTAATCACAGTTTCAACTTCAGTGCTTGTGATTGGTCTGTTTATATTTCCTGTTTATTCCTGATTCAGTCTCAGGAGGTTGTGCTTTTCTAAGAATTTGTCCATTTTTTCCAGATTGTCCATTTTATTGGCATATAGTTGCTTGTGGTAATCCCTCAGGATCCTTTGTATTTCTGCAGTGTCAGTTGTTACTTCCTTTTCATTTCTGATTCTATTGATCTGAATCTTCTCCCTTTTTTTCTTGATGAGTCTGGCTATTGGTTTATCAATTTTGTTTATCTTCTCAAAGAACCAGCTTTTAGTTTTATTGATCTTAGCTATTGTTTCCTTCATTTCTTTTTCATTTATTTCTGATCTGATCTTTATGATCTCTTTCCTTCTGCTAACTGGGGGTTTTTTGTTCTTCTTTCCCTAATTGCTTTAGGTGTAAGGTTAGGTTGTTTATTTGAGATGTTTCCTGTTTATTGAGGTAGGATTGTATTGCTATAAACTTCCCTCTTAGAACTGCTTTTGTTGCATCCCATTGGTTTTGGGTCATCATGTTTTCATTGTCATTTGTTTCTATGTATTTTTTGATTTCCTCTTTGATTTCTTCTGTGATCTCTTGGTTATTTAGTAGTGTATTGTTTAGCCTCCATGTGTTTGTATTTTTCCACAGATTTTTTCCTGTAATTGATATTTAGTCTCATAGCATTGTGGTCGGAAGAGATACTTGATATGATTTCAGTTTTCTTAAATTTACCAAGGCTTGATTTGTCACCCAGGATACAATTTATCCTGGAGAATGTCCCATGAGCACTTGAGAAGAAAGTGTATTCTGTTGTTTTGGATGGAATGTCCTTTAAATACCTATTAAGTCCATCTTGTTTAATGTATCATTTAAAGCTTGTGTTTCCTTATTTATTTTCATTTTGGATGACCTGCCCATTGGTGAAAGTGGGGTGTTAACGTCCCCTACTATGATTGTGTTACTGTCGATTTCCCCTTTTATGACTGTTAGCATTTGCCTTCTGTATTGAGGTGCTCCTATGTTGGGTGCATAAATATTTACAATTGTTATACCTTCTTCTTGGATTGATCCCTTGATCATTATGTAGTGTCCTTCTTTGTCTCTTGTAATAGTCTTTATTTTAAAGTCTGTTTTGTCAGATATGAGAATTGCTTCTCCAGCTTTCTTTTGATTTCCATTTGCTTGGAATATCTGTTTCCATCCCCTCACTTTTAGTCTCTATGTGTCCCTAGGTCTGAAGTGGGTCTCTTGTAGACAGCATATATATGGGTCTTGTTTTTGTATCCATTCAGCCAGTCTATGTCTTTTGGTTGGAGCATTTAATCCATTTACATTTAAGGATATTATCGATATGTATGCTCCTATTACCATTTTCTTAACTGTTTTGGGTTTTTTATTGTAGGTGTTTTTCCTTCTCTTGTGTTTTCTGCCTAGAGAAGTTCCTTTAGCGTTTGTTGTAAAGCTGGTTTGGTGGCCCAGCACCACTTACTGAAGAGGCTGTCTTTTCTCCATTGTATGTTCTTGCCTCCTTTGTTGTAAATTAGGTGCCGCTATGTGCATGGGTTTATCTCTGGGCATTCTATCTTGTAGCATTGATCTAATTTTCTGTTTTTGTACCAGTACCATACTGTCTTGATTACTGTAGCTTTGTGGTACCGTTTGAAGTTGGGGAGCCTGATTCCTCTAACTCCGTTTTTCTTTCTCAAGATTTCTTTGGCTATTTGGGGTCTTTTGTGTTTCCATATCAATTGTAAAATTTTTTGTTCTAATTCTGTGAAAAATGCCAGTGGTAGTTTGATAGGGATTGCATTGAATCTGTAGATTGCTTTGGGTAGTCTAATCATTTTCACCATATTGATTCTTCCAATCCAAGAACATGGTATATTTCTCCATCTGTTTATGTCATCTTTGATTTGTTTCATCACTGTTTTATAGTTTTCTGAGTACATGTCTTTCGCCTCCTGAGGCAGGTTTATTCCTAGGTATTTTACTCTTTTTGTTGCAGTAGTAAATGGGAATGTTTCCTTAATTTCTCTTTCTGATTTTTCATTGTTGGTCTATAGGAATGCCAGAGATTTCTGTGCATTCATTTTGTATCCTGCAACCTTACCAAATTCGTTGATAAGCACTAGTAGTTTTCTGGTGGCATCTTTAGGATTTTCTGTGTATAGTATCATGTCATTGGCAAACAGTGACAGTTTTACTTCTTCTTTTCCAATTTGGATTACTTTTGTTTCTTTTTCTTCTCTGACTGCTCAAAACTCTATTGAATAAGAGTGGTGAGAGTGGACATCCTTGTCTTGTTCCTGATCTTAGTGGAAATGCTTTCAGTTTTTCACCATTGAGTATGATGCTTGCTGTGGGTTTGTCATATATGGTCTTTATTATGTTGAGGTACGTTCCCTCTATGCCCATATTCTGGAGAGTTTTTAACATAAATGGGTGTTGAATTTTGTCAAAAGCTTTTTCTGCATCTATTGAGGTGATCATATGTTTTTTATTCCTTAATTTGTTAATGAGGTATATCACATTGATTTGCGTATATTGAAGAATCCTTGCATCCCTGAGATAAATCCCAGTTGATCATGGTGTATGAGCCTTTTAATGTGCTGTTGGATTCTGTTTGCTGGTATTTTGTTCAGGATTTTGACATCTGTGTTTATCAAAGAATAACACAGTAAACAAACAGATATACTTTGTAGCCAGATTCATGATTATTCATGTTTTAACCACATTTGATTCACTTTCTTTTTCTCATATATGTGTTTTTTCTCTCTCATAAATATAGTAAGTGTAGTTTAAATATATGTTTATAGTATATATAATTTAAAAAACATATTTATATATAAATATTAGGTTGACCAAAATGTTTGTAACATCCTATGGAAAAATACCAAATGAACTTTTTGGCTAACCCACTATAATAAAATATATATTTTAATATACATACTTTTTTCTTAGCCAGTTGAGAGTAAGTTGGAGACATATGACACTTTACCGCTGATACCTCAGTGTGTATCTCCTAAGAACAAGGACATTCTTTCATCATCCAAATAGAATTATCATACTCAGGAAATTTAATAATACTATTTTCTTCATAGAGTCCCTATTTGTCCCGGCCATGTTGTTTATAATTTTAATACAATTTCCTATCAATGCATTGCATTTAGTTGTCATGTGCCTGTGTAAACAAACCATAAGTAACCTTGTATCTCTCCCTCTGTCTCTCTCTCTTCTATGCAGCTGTTGGGTAGATCAATTGACTTGAACAGACTCATTACCCAGCGCATCTCTGCCGCCATGTATAAATCCTTGGACCAGGCCATCAGCCGCTTTGAGAGTGAGGACCTGACCTCCATCGTGGTAAGAGATGGGGGCCCTTGTGAGTTCTGCTCTGGGACTCCTCAGACTAGAAGCCTCATTGGGGGTTGTTGTTAGCCCGGTACTGAGCTAGTTACAGAGAAGCAATGGGTCTCTTTCTCATCTGAATGAGACGGGAAAAAAAAAAAGATTTAAAAAGAATAAGAATAATCTTACCTTCCTGGTTGCCTAGAGAATGGGAGTGGAGGGGGCGTCTTGAGATCTCGAGAAATGGCCAGCCCTGGGGCACAGCTGCTTGTCCTTTAGGATCCTACAGCTCTGTAAAGTAGCTGGGTGGTCCTAACAAACCAGGGAAGGTTACACAGCAGCGTCAGCTTCGTGGGTGTGCAGTAGTATAGAGCCCACAGAGGCTCTTCACAGGTTTAATGCTCTGCTGTCACCATCTTGGAATTCTTAATCATTTTCTAACAAGGGTCCCCACATTTTCATTTTGTGCTGGGACGTGCAAATTATATAGTTATTCCTGATGCACAAGCATGGGACAGGCCTGCTACCTTCTTTTATTAGTCAGCAATTTGAACTACTCTCTGCTAATTCTTTCCAAGAATTAGAATAACTTGATTGATCAATCTTTCGGTGAATCAAAGGAAGCTTTTAACGCTTCAAAAGCAGATGAGTAGAAGGAATGAGAGAAGTAGAAAATCACCATTAGAACACCACAGTAGTAATGGTTGCAGGCAGGATCCAATAACAGATGCTAAAATTAGCGGGCAGAACTTTGCGAAGAGTATTTTATGATTCTTCTTATTATGAGGTTTCTAGAATAGTGAGGTTTATAGAGACAGAAAGTACAGTGGTGTTTGCCAAGGAATAGGGAGTTAGTGCTTAATGGGTACAGAGGTTCAGTTGGGGAGATAAGAAGTTCTGGAGGTGGATGGTAGTGATGGTGGCACAACAATATGAATGTATCTAACCCTAATTTAAAAAGGGTTAAAATGGTAAATTTTATGTTATCTGTATTTCACCAAAGTTTTAAAATTACTCAAATTACTCAAAAATTTTAAAAATACTTAGAGAAGAAAAAGCATTCTTACATAGTGTCGAATTATCTCCTTTAAGGTATTTATTAATTGCAAAGGGAAGAATACTAATTTTACAATGGGGAAATCTAGCAGACACCATCTTTTTTTTTTTTTTTGCAGAATACTTGTTATATTTATGTTTTCTCTTTTTTTTAACATCTTTATTGGAGTAAATTGCTTTACAATGTTGTGTTAGTTTCTGCTGTATAACAAAGTGAATCAGCTATACATATACATATATCCCTATATCCCCTCCCTCTTGCGTCTCCCTCCCACCCTCCCTATCCCACCCCTCTAGGTGGTCACAAAGCACCGAGCTGATCTCCCTATGCTATGCGGCTGCTTCCCACTAGCTATCTATTTTACATTTGGTAGTGTATATATGTCCATGCCACTCTCTCACTTCGTCCCAGCTTACCCCTCCCCCTCCCCGTGTCCTTAAGTCCACTCTCTACGTCTGTGTCTTTATTCTTCTTCTGCCCCTAGGTTCTTCAGAATCTTTTTTCTTTTTTTTTTAGATTCCATATATATGTGTTAGCATACGGTATTTGTTTTTCTCTTTCTGACTTACTTCACTCTGTATGACAGACTCAAGGTCCATCCACCTCACTACAAATAACTCAATTTCGTTTCTTTTTATGGCTGAGTAATATTCCATTGTATATATGTGCCACCTCTTCTTTATCCATTCATAGCAGACACCATCTTAACCAAGCATGAAAGGTTAATATCACCAGAAATAAGGTATATTCATGTATCCCCTGATATGTATGCATAATGCAAAATGCATAATCTCAATCCAATCATGAGAATATATCAGATAAACCCAAATCACATGGCATTCAAAAATGAACAACGCGGGCTTCCTTGGTGACGCAGTGCGTAAGAATCTGCCTGCCGGGCTTCCCTGGTGGCGCAGTGGTTGAGAGTCTGCCTGCCGATGCAGGGGACACAGGTTTGTGCCCCGGTCCGGGAAGATCCCACATGCCGCGGAGCGGCTAGGCCCGTGAGCCATGGCCGCTGAGCCTGCGCGTCCAGAGCCTGTGCTCCGCGACGGGAGAGGCCACAACAGTGAGAGGCCCACATACTGCAAAAAAAAAAAAAAAAGAACAATGCTTTTCAAAAGCATCCAGATCATAAAAGACAAAGAGATACTGAAATCTGTTAGAGATTGGAAAAGGCTAAGGAGACATGACAACTCAGTGCAATGTGGGATTCTGGATTGAACCCTAAAATGGAAAAAAAAAATGGTGAAATTTGAATAAGGTCTGTCATTTAGTTCATAGAATTGTACCAATGTTAGTTTCCTACTTTAGGTAACTTATGTAAGAGGTTAACATTGGAGAAACTGGGTCAGGAATATGCAGGAAGTCTGCAGTTTTCACAGCTTTTCTGTAAGTCAGAAATTATTTCAAAATAAAAAGGGTTTTTTTTTTTTTAATGGACAAGGTGGTTTTTTAAAAAGGGACTGGGACTTCCCTGGTGGTGCAGTGGTTAAGAATCTGCCTGCCAATGCAGGGGACATGGGTTCGATCCCTGTTCCAGGAAGATCCCACATGCCACAGAGCAACTAAGCCTGTGCACCGCAACTACTGAAGCCCACATGCCTAGTAACAAGAGAAGCCACCGCAACAAGAGAAGCCACCGCAATGAGAAGCCTGTGCACCACAGCAAAATGTAGCCCCCGCACTCACCCCAACTAGAAAATGCCCGCACAGCAACAAAGACCCAATGCAGCCAAAAAAATAAATAAGTTTAAAATAAATAAAAGAAGAAAGAAAGAAAGAAAAAGGGACTAAGAACTAGGACTCTAGCATCAGAAAGACCTTGGGGTCCCAGTCCTGGCCCCGCCACTTAACTAGCTAGGTGATCTTGGGTGAGTTGCTTATCTTACACTGCAAGCCTGTAGTACAGTGGAGGAAATATTAGAATCCACCTCATAGACTTGTCGAAAGGGTGAAATGAGATACTGCCAGGAAACAGCTTTGCATAGTTCCTTGCCCTTAATGAAAATAGCTTATGAAAAAAGAGAGGAACATAGAAATTTTGACCTACAAATGAGGTGCTCTCAGGGTAGATTCTCAGAAGCATTTCCAAGAGAACTTGACCCAACTGCCCACCAAAGTACTGGGTCACTGACTTTGAGAGACTATGGTATAGCACAAGTTCTTCTGGGAGATCTACTTTAAGAAATATTTTTCTTTGCCAAATGTTAGCAGTGCTTATCTCCAAGAGGTGGGATTTTTGTTTTTATCTTCTTTGTTTATCTGTATCTTCTAGTTTTCCAGTAATGAATGAGCATATCTTATGGAAAAACTGGTTTTGGGTTGTGTGTGGGTATCTATGGCCTCTTCCCAGCCCTTGAAAGGCACTGAATGTTCTTTTAGCTGTGAACAAAATCAAAACAAACAGTGAAAGCCTGTGTTTGTCAGGTGAGGGCAACATCCTCCAGGAGAGTAGCCACTTCCCATGAAGCCCATGAAGAGGAGAGCCCAAGGATGCTCTCTCCTGTAGGGTCAGGAGGCCCCCACTGCCTTGGCTGAGAAGCCTTCTGCCTCTTCTGAGAAACAAAGCAAGGGATATGCTCCCCTCAGCCCTTCCCTCCACCTTAGAAGCTCCGTCCTGAGATAGGGGAGGGGGTGGCTTGATGCCCAGTTGGGAGGGTTGCAGAGATTTCATCGGTCGGTGGCCCTAACCATACGCAGCTGAGCAAGTAGATTCTCGGAGGGATCTGGTGCCAAAGTTGAGAGCTGGCAGCCTGCAGGCTGTGTTTTGTTTAGGCTGTGAAGCATATTTGAAATTTGGAGGCAACACTTAACACTTGGAAGAATTCGAATAAAACTGCAGAAGCTCTGGCAACCTCAGACCAGCCTTCCCAGATAGCAGCAATTGCCTAGAAATGACTAGACTTTCCCATCGGCTGGGCTGGGCTTTCCTGGGTTTGCCGCAGGCCCTGTGGCACGATTCCTTCATGGGATGACCTACCAGGCCTTGCTGTGCCTGAGTTTGAGACCCCTATTCTCCTGGCCCGCCTGGACCACAGAGCTGGTTTAACGGCCAAGTGTGGCTGACACTCAAGTTTTCCGGTTCCCGTGGAAAAGCCCTTTCCACTACTTCACAGAAGTTGCCTGTTTGGGTGTTTTGTTTCCCCAGTGCTGCTTCTCTGTGTTGCCCCCCAGTAAACAGGCTTTAGTATAGAGAGCTGACATCCTCTCAGAAGGCACCTGGACCACCCCTGTGGCCTTCTAAACCTCTGTGCCTTGATGCACTGAGCCCTGCATCCCTCAGGCAAGTGCCCTCTTCTGATTGAAAGGCCGGAAGTACACGGCTGATGCAAAACACAGTTTGCATTACATAATAAAAACTCCTGGGACATGGCGGAAGAAGTGGACCTACATTTCCAGCACCCTCATATCAGCGGAGTTGAGCACTCTCTCCTTCAGTCTCTAATGCCCATCTGTGAGACCGTTAAAATCACAGAACATTGGAACAGAAATTGTTCAATCCCAGTTTCTCATCTTGTAGCTCTCTTCACGGTAACAGGGCACCTCCATGTGCTAAGGGACTCAGTGATCTTAGAAATAAAATCATGCACGTTCATTGCATTTATTTATTTATTTACTTACTTACTTTTACTTACTTACTTACCCACCCTAAGTGAATAGGAACAAAAATGCCGTCCAGCTAGCTAGGCCCCAAGAGATGGAAGCAGACAGCTGATTCTGTATTTCCACCCTTCATTTACTTCAAGGTGCACAGTGACTGGAAACTTATTCTTCAAGCTACCATTCCAGAATTGCAATCCAGATTTTGGCCTTCTTTCAAGAGTTGGCAAGATCTGCCATCACTAAGCCCCATTCCGACATAGTAACAAATCATCAGATGGCGTGAAGTAGCCGCTCCACCTTTATCTGGCAGTGGCTCTCCAATTTGCCACGGACAGCTCAGCCCGGGGCTCCCTCCTCCCCCTGCTTGTCTCACTTACCTGCAGCCAGTTAAGGTTGCTTTGATACAGTATTTTGCCCCCGATTTACAGCCACAGAATCTGAGTTTCAGAGAGACGAAGCTCCAAGATTGGAAGCGTGGTCTGGGCCTACCACACTCTGGACCCCAACCAGAGTCAGAGGGTTCTTGTGGCTGATGAAAATAAAATTGAATCTCTGGTGTGAGGCCACCTCCTATGACTGTAGACAACTGGGCTCCAAGGCCCAGCTCTTACAGCTGGCCCTCTGACCATCCCACCTCCTGGCCACACTCTGGGGAACTGCCTTTGCCGACGTTCTTTTAGCTTTTATGTTGTAAAGCCATCTTTACTTTTCAAAGGGCTTTCTTAGTCATTGCTTCTTTATTCCAGGCAGCTGTGTCACAGGGGCCAAACACATGTGACTTGGAGTCACAAGACCTGGGATCACATCCTAAGCCCTGTTCTGTATTCACTCTATGACCCAGAGCGAGTTGCTTCATCCTCTGAGCCTCGGTTTTCCCCTCTATGAAACAGGGGCAGTCATACCCATCTCAAAAGAAGCCTTAACCACTACAGTATAGGAGTGTCCTAGAGCATCACAGAGATGCTTTCTGCACAGGACTGTGCTTTGATTCTCTTCGATAGCAATACAGCAAGGAACTAAAGCCAACCCAAAGGATTTTATCCTTTTTACTTCCTAGCAAGTGCAGTGACCTGCTCTGTCCAGATATTACCCACTCTGCTCCTGTTCTCTGCCTGAAGGTTGGATTCCAAATGACCAGGGCCCACAGCTCATGCACGTCCTTCGTCCATAGCTTGCAGCCAAACCTTTGCCAACATGTATAACCAAACCCTGTGTGACTGAGGGGCACAGGAGGAGTCCAGATGAGGGAACGTTCTGCCCCCAGCTGTTTTTTAAATTTCTATAGTATACAACTGTTAAGAATGTGAACTTTGGAGCCCAGCTTCCTGGATTTGAAGCCAAGTTACTGCACTTCTTAAAGCCTAGATTCTATATGTATACAGTAAGAACAGCCATCGTGCTGACCTTTTAGGGGTTTTTGAGCATGAAGTGAGTTAACACATATAAAGTGCTTAGAATACTGCTTGGCATGTATTAGACTGAACCATAAAAAATTACTAACATTGAATGGTGTTTGACCTAAAAAACAGTAGTTTCACATGGTCCAACCTAATTGTAAGTACTTAGTAGGTGGTAGCTCTTTTGATTGCTTTTTGCAAGGTGGAGATAGCTTCTGGTGATGGATGGATGTTCACAACTTTCTTTTACTTTACTTGCAACTCAGAGGGACAAGCTTTTTCCTTACTAACCTAGAAACTGGAGAGCAAGTAGTCATGCTTTTCTACCCAGGGGGGTGCAGACAAGGGATTTGCACATGGTCTGTGGTCCCCTTCTGTGGGCAGGCACGCAGCCTCCCTGGGCATGGTCTGCTACTTCCTTCACTCAGAAGAAGGGAACGTCGCATACTACTGTAAGCGGTCCTAGTCCCATGCTGGCCGTTATAAAGTTGTCTGAGGGGCCCTCACCTGCATGAAAGGCATCTGTCAGATAATGGTGTCTGCGTGCAAGGCGCGTGTGTGAGTCCTCAGCAGCCGTGGGCTCTCTCTCTGGGCAGGAGCTGGAGTGGCTGCTGGAGATCAATCGGCTCACACACCGGCTGCTGTGTAAGCACATGACCCTGGACAGCTTCGATGCCATGTTCCGGGAGGCCAATCACAACGTGTCTGCCCCCTACGGCCGCATCACCCTGCACGTCTTCTGGGAGCTGAACTTCGACTTCCTCCCCAACTACTGCTACAATGGGTCCACCAACCGGTAAGGGAGTCTCTGTGCAAAGCAGAGTGGGGGTGGCGGTGGAAGCAGCCAGCTGTCTCCTCCAGACAAGCCCTGTCCGTGTCATCAGGGCCTGGCTCACGGCCAGCGTAGAATAAGTATGTGCCAGAGTCACGGAAGGGTCTGGGAGGAATCCACACACTTACCAAGATGGACTTCCGGTTCTCTAAAGATTTGGGACTTTCAATCCTCTTGTGCAGAGATCTGCACACTCCAGCCCACGAGGCACCTCTAGTTGCCAGCTCTTTTTGTTCAGCCTGTGAGCTCAGAATGGTATTGATATTTTGAGACGGCTAGGGAAAAAATCCAAAGAGTTATAACTTGGTGACAAGTAGAAATTATTTGAAATTCACAAAGTGTTATTGGAACTCTGGCATCCACGCTCGCTCATTTACGGCTCATGAGCTTGTTTATGGGCGCTTCTGTGCTACAGCAGCGTCGGGTAGTTGTGACAGAGACCATCTGGCTGGCAAAGCGGAGCATATTTGCTATCTGGGCCTTTAAAGAAAGAGTTTGCAGCACTCTACTCTTGAGGAAACCAAACTGAGGGTGGAGGGTCCAAGCCCTGGAGAAGGCTGTTTCCAGGCCCACCCTGTTCTCGACTTTCTTGACCACTGTCTGAGCAGCTGCAAGCCCAAAGTCAAGCCTGTGAACCTGGATTACAGTGTTCCCATCTATGAAAAGGAGACAGGAGTTAAACGAGAGTCTGTCAGAAGTACCTGTGTAGGCCACGGCCTAAGAAACAGTGTGGGTGTGCCTGATCAGGAAGGGCTCCCGCTATATCAAGTCCCGTGAAGAATAATATTAGGACCCAGTTAACTCCTGCCCCATCTCTTTTCTTCTACTAGTTTTGTCCGAACTGCCATTCCTTTCACCCAAGAACCGCAAAGAGATAAACCCGCCAACGTCCAGCCTTATTACCTCTATGGGTCCAAGGTGAGTGGTCTTGCCTGTGTCCTACTTCTAAGAGGACTAGTGAGCAAAAGCAGATAGAAGAGTGTTCCCCAAATCAGAAAAGCAAAAAGCCTGGAGATACAGAGGCAGCAGTGAAATCCAGGCAGAAACAACTGCAAGTATATTCATCTTTATTTGTTTACAACTAGCAGGGGTGAGGGTGAGCGCAGACCTGGTGGGGCTGGATTCTGGGCAGGAACAGTCTGGGGAGGACTTGATGAGGCAAGCAGGGAAATAGGCCTGTGGGTCTCCTTGTCTCGGCGTCCCATCTCCTCCTGTTCTCGGTTGATTCATCGTGGTATCATCCTGCGATTCTGGGATTTTGTGCTCCGTGAAGATGAGGGATTTGCAGATAGGAAGCAGTTGAGAAGGTGGAGCTTTGAAGGAAATCCCAGATGGCCGGAGTTAGAGCTGAGAGGTCTCCTCCTGTCTCTTTGCTGCTTTGCTCACAGTGCCAGTCCTGACACTAACAAAGCTTCCCAGGTGGTGCCTGTTCTGGACTTTCAGTCCTTTGCCATTCGTTAAACAGACATTCCTTAAGCCCCCACTGTAGGCCAGATGCTGGGCAGGTTCTCCATGCTGGGGATTTAGCAGAGGTTGAAGCAGACGCATCTCCACCCTCCTCCAGCTCCATTTCCATACCCGGGGTGGGCACTGGGGGACACCCTTCACAAAGTCTTACCATCACCATGACATATGTAGGAGATCGTTTCTTACCCTGCGGGTTTGTGTGGGAGAACGCCACAGAAAGGGTGCAATAGCTCAACAGCAACGGCAAAAAAGCCAAGATTTTTTTGTGTGTGATGGATGAAAAATGGCCACCTTTGACCCCATTTTCACAAAATAAGCACAGAGGGACTTAGAAGAAGAAGTGACTGGATAAATATAACATGGTTAGAAAAGGTGCTTCTCTAGGTCGGGAGCCCTAGATTGGGAAGTGTGAGGAACCAAGATGAGTGCCCTTCACTTGGGCCTGAAAGTGGGGCTTAGAACGTCTTAGGATGATGCTGAGAGAGTACCGGTGTCTTCTCCAGAGCAGCCAGTCTGGTCAAGACAGCTCTCTCAAATCAGGGAACCTTTACAGACAGCACTGTAGACAGCCACAGTCATGGCATGAATTAACAGTCACTCACAAAGTAACTCCCTTTGCAATGCTTTTTCAGACCTTGCTGATTATACCAAGGAGCAAGTCTTATGTTGGTGCTAATATGTCTTTAATACCTTCCCAACGACTGCTAATCTCCCTTTTTTTTTTTTTTTTTTGCGGTACGCGGGCCTCTTACTCTTGTGGCCTCTCCCGTTGCGGAGCACAGGCTCCGGACGCGCAGGCCCAGCGGCCATGGCTCACGGACCCAGCCGCTCCACGGCACGTGGGATCCTCCCGGACCTGGGCACAAACCCGTATCCCCTGCATTGGCAGGCGGACTCTCAACCACTGAGCCACCAGGGAAGCCCTAATCTCCCTTTTGATCAGAGATGAGAGAACAGGCCCTGAGCTCAGAGTCCTTAGTAGGCAATAGTATCCAAGTCAAATTTAGTATTGTTTTGTTTTCATTCTATTTATTATGTATCTTCCCTTCTATTTATAGCAGGAGGGTGCTGGTTTTTCATTTGGGGAGTAGCATAAGCCTGTGTTTTAAAATAAGTTTAAAAAATGAGTCAATTTAAAGAAAAGGTATTGTTAATAATCGTAAAGATAGTCTGTGGTTTAAAAAAAGGTGAAGATGGGGTACAAAGTGGTGTGCGATTGGCTGAAAGTTGGAAAACACTCTAGAGCAAGGCTTCTCACATCTTTCCAAAATAATCCCCCTCAACAGCAGAGGAGACTGGACGTTTGCCTCAGCTGACTGAAAGCATAACTCAAGAGCCCATCTTCAACTCAAAAATTTCCTGAAAGTTTTGTATTTTATTTAAGTCATGCAGATTTCACTTTCTATACCATAATATATTCATGGTTGTTTTAATATTGAAATAAATGCTTTTAATTCCTAACTGAGACACCCTACCCTAAATGGACACTCCTAAGAGATTCCGTGTTCCTCCCTTTGCACACCAGGGGGTTATATGTTTTCCAGCTAGAGAAGCTTTGCCAAAGGGCATTCATCCAACCAGGTGGTCCATGTGTCAGAGCTCTGACATTTGAGGGGAGGCGAATGGGGTAGTCTACAGATGCGATTTTACCGGAGACCTGCTGCGTGGAGGGCTTTAAGCTACCTGATGTGGGCTGCCTCCCCTCCACCTCTCACTCCCCAAAATGAGGCAGTGCGGCAGGATGAACACCGCCCTCCCTCTTCAGGGCACCCACGTCGGGGGCATCCTGTTCCTCCGCTGCGGCTGCGGCTTCTGGTTCCGCGTCAGCTCCGGAGTTCTTGCGTGGCACTTCCACCAGGGGGAGCCCCTGCAGGTCTTCCTCCCCCTGACCCAGACCCGGGGCCTCCTCTGGCCATCTCACCAGGCCATTGGCTTCCTCCATGAGGCCGGCTCTGTAGGACCATCGAGGCTCATGGCAACGGATACACCAGAACTGGAGGCAGATGAAGGCTAAGACTGCTGTGAAGCAGGCCAGCAGAATGGCCATCAGCACCCAAAGGGAGATCTGGGGGTCCACCAGGGAACTTCCCGCAGCCAGTGGACTCTTATCTAGGGTGTGGAACACGGTGCAGTAGTGCCTGTAGGGGAAGAGCATCTTGCAGCTGATGCACAGGAAGTAGAGAGTGGAAGGGGTGAGGTGTTCCAGCACCACGGAGCTGATTGTTCGAGGCACCTGCTCCTCGTGGTGGAAGCTGTACCGAAGATAGCCAGAGAAGATGCTGTTCCACTTGGGCCTGTACGTAATATGGTAATAGTCCTCCAGGCAGGGCTCCGAGGACGACCAGGAAATGATGGCTCCCGTATAAGAAACGTTCCCAACCTCGATGTTCATCTCGATTCTGAAACCAGAATCAAAGTGAAGTGTGTCATCTCCTCATCTAAGTGTTTATTTATGATAATCATAGCCACCATTCATTGAGCATTCGAGATGGGGACTAATATTGACCCCGATTTACAGACAAAGAGATGGAGGCGAAGAGGTGACAGTGCTCAGCTAGGCATAGCCGAGAAATGGCAGAACCACAGTTCAAATCAGGGCTGTCTCATGCCAAAGCTGGGGGCCATCAGGCCCAAAAGAGATGCACGCACATCCCCCCAGCCTCATCCTGCCGTGGCTCAGATTCTTTAAATACAACATGGTTCCCAAACCTTAAAAAAATAAGGGGAAAAAAGGCAGTGAAAGGACAAATCAGCACAGCCTCAGAGCCCCCACGTGAGTCCCCACGGGTCTGTGACCTCCAGGTCAGGCAGTTGTTTCACCTAAAATTTCCCTCTGGAACTCCTGTTTCTGCCCCAAGTGCTGTGAGCTCATTCATCTAGAACGTTCTGGCCACTGTGTTTTTAGCCTCCAAGCGCTGTTGCCCGTAGCCAGAGGAGATGTGCATCATCACTCAGCGGCAGCTTTCTCCCCAAAGCCTCTGCTCATGTTTTGTCCATTCGTTAGCTTTTTTCAAAGCCGAATTACCCAGAAAATTAGTTTCACAGGTCAAGATAATCAGCTCCAAATACCAGCATAACTGCTGCTGTTTGATACTGCTGGTTCTGTGACTGTTAATGATGGTAATAACCAGCAATAGCGAGCAGTTGCTATGTCACAGGTCACTAGAAGCTCAACATATAAGAGTAAATATCCTTTGTTCATCACACCCTCTGAACTAGATTCCCATTCTACAGATGAGCAATCTGAGAGGAGCAATCAGCTAACAGGTACAAGACCCAAAGCCACGTGACCACTGGATTTACAAAGACAAGGCTGCCGGGTTTAGTCGTAGAAGGTTATTGCAAAATGAGGTGCTGGTACCAAGACTGAGTTGCCATTTTTCCTGACACGTGAAATGAGCCCTCTTCAGATTGCCAGCCCTCTCGCTTTGCTAAAAGTGCGCCATCTTCAAGCTTTTTCATTTCTTTTTAATTCTATGTGTTTGAGAGATATTGTTCTCCTCTACTGAATTTCCCCTGAGCTAAAATTCAGAGACAGCCATAGTCAACCTGTGTATGTTCACGGATAGATCTCACCCAGCTCAGTTCTCTGCCCCTCCTCTCTCACACGAAATGCAGAAGGTTTCATTTCAGATTGCAATGACAGAGTAAAAAACAGTCGATCAGATTTTAACCTGAATTGGACATTAAGCCACACTGATTGCGATTACGAGCTGCTTTCTCTCCTCCCTGCTTCCCTCCAACCACCTGTGTTCGTGCCCGTGCTCCTAGAGGAAGTGAGCTACAGGAAGATGCCCAGCAGTGAATGATTTTTCAGGCCTTGTTTTTCTTCTCTATGGATGACAATGAACTAAAATGCTCAGGAAGGGGAGTTCCTTTCCGTTTGGCTAGAAATTTTCTTCCAGAAAAATGGGGGATGAAAGGGACAAGGCAGGTGTGCTCAGATCCCTCCAGCGAGAGTCTTTGCAGAAGACATTGAGTATCTGCGCTCCCTCCATGGGTCTCCTTCTCATACACACCCGTCCACCCCGCCACACCCCTATAAATAGAGACCACAATGAAAAGAGCTTAATTCATTACTTACGATACAGAGGCAATAGCCCTCATAAACCCTTCCATCAGGAGTGATCAGGAATGCTGTTTCTTGTCATGAATCTCTTCTGTTTGCCTCACATCTGTGCTGGCTGTCTTTGCAGACTGAGTTTTCTACAGCAGACATTTTGAAGAGCTTTCTGTCAAGATGCAGCATTCAGAGCTTTTACGACTAAATGTCTCCCATTATTTATTTTTCTTCCACTGCTTCTGTTTTTAAATCCCCCCTATTTTTAGCTGTTCGTATTACCATTGCCTGGCCCTCCCCCAAGCAGTGTGAAAGGAAAAGCCATTTCCATTTCCAAGAAGAGCCATTTGTGTCCCTTACCTGATGCTCACAGTGGATCCGGTTAGAACGCAGCCCTCAGAGGCAGAGTGGACCAAAGCTGAAGGATGTTGCCTTCTCCCTCCCCTGCTCTGGGCTCTACTTGATGTCTCTCTCACCACTGTGTGAGTAATTCCACTGTCGCCCCCAACGCTCACATTATTCATTTCTTCAGATCAGTTTCATTCACCATGGCAACCAGCAGGCATCTGTACGCAGGATGTTTCAGGGACCAGTCTGGAAAGGCTTTTGCCCAGTGAGAGGAGCTCTCATTCCTTTGGCCAAAAAAAAAAGGCAAACAGTCCCCTGCACACTGATCCTCAGGGTGGTACTAATTCTTCAAAGTCTCCTAAATTGGGTCTCTAATAAGCTAGTTATCATTTTTTTCCCCATCTAGACCTTCTTTGGACAATGGTTGCAAATGCAAAGCTGCCGTTCTTGTTTTCCCACAAGTAAAACGGTAATTACATCCTCATCCCCTCTCACCCCACTGCCACCCCACTTCCTTACCCACCTCTACACCCTCTTCTTTCTTTATTCTTGCCTCCTGTGGCATTACCTAGTTGTATGCCACTGGTCAAGATACTTTTATTCTCTGGGCCTCAGTTCCATCATCTGTAAAGCTGATCGCTTGGGCTAGATCAGGATGTCAGGTAGAAAACATGAGTGCTACCCCCCTGCCCAGGCCTGAACCCATGTGAGGCTTGCTGAACCGCCAGGATACTCGTACTGAGTTGGTTTGAGCATTCCCCACCCCTACCCTTCACCAAATTCAGGTCCACCCAGAACCTCAGAATGTGACCTTAGTTGGAGGTAGGGACTTTGTGAATTTAATTAGGTAAGGATCTGGAAATGTTATCATCCTGTATTTAGGGGGAGCCCTAAATCCAATGACTGGTGTCTTTATAAGAGAAAGGAGAGGGAGGTTCATACACAGAGAGATGCAAAGGGTAGAAGCCATGTGAAGACAGAAGCAGAGATTGGAGTGATGCTGCCATAAGCCAAGGACTGCCAGGGACCTGCAGGAGCTGGAAGATGCAAGGAAGGATTCTCTTCTAGAGCCTTTGGAGGGAGCGTGGCCCTTCCAGCACCTTGATTTCAGGCCTCCAGAACTGTGAGAGATTCGAATGTTTGAAGCCACCACGTTTGTGGTAATTTGTTACAGCAGCCCTAGCTCCGATGGATTTAGACCTGAATCATATAACACAAATTAGGCGTTTTTAAAAGTCATCTTGTTTCTTCTTGGTTCTTGGCCAAAGTATCCAAGTGGACCCATGAAGGTCTCCTTTTGATTCACATCAGTGATAATCAAAAAGTTATAAAGAGTTGCCCAGTGAGTCACAGACCCTCCCTGGGCCAAGGGTCTCTGTGAGGGCGTGGGGTCTCGGAATGCCCGGTGTCCCTCAGTTAGACATTTGCTCTGTGCTTCCCTCCCGTGGCATTCAGTTTTCGAAGGGGTCTGTCTAGAATCTGCTGTAATACATGCTAATGGCGACTCCCTGCAGAGCATGAAAGCGTCCTCTCCACAGAAAGGCCAACGCAGTAGTTTGCAGATGCCTTTTGAAAAGGTTATTTTGAGGGGAATAAAAATACCAGCATTAGGGGGCCTGTGGAGTGACGAGATGGAGCTCAAGCCTTTGCCACTGAAAACAAGAATTTATTTTTAATGCTCCTGGATGCCATTTTTCACCCTGAGCTTTTTATTTGAGAAGTTGAGACACTTGGAGGATGTAAGGCCTAGAAGTCCTCTTGGTTCGCAGATCCGGAGAGAAGGGATGTCTTTCCTCAGGCCGGGTGACTGATTAGTGGCAGAGTCAGGAGTGGAACCCGGGTCCCTGCCTCCAAGTCCAGGGCTTATCCTGCTCCTTTGGGCCATCACCATTCCCCAGCAGCACCCAGAGAAGCCAGTGAGCCCTTGTGGATGAGACAGATCATCTGGGGACATCAGGAGATCGCACCCCAGCCAGGCTCACTGTCTTCACCTTTAGGCAGGACTCTTCTGCAGTCACCTGAGTGGCAGCCTCTTCAGCTGTCAGGCCAGGTGGTCCCTGGTTGGTTTACACCAGTAGTAAATCATTGCCAGAGGAAACCAGCCAAGAGCGGGATCCCTGCTCCCTGCCTCCCTGAAGGTGGCAGTGAAGGGACAGTGAGAGAGCATACCTTGGTCCCAAAACTGATTGGCACCCAGGGGCTGAAGTCCCCAGGCTAGGTTCAAATCCTGACTCTGTGGCCTTGGACAAATTTTCTGACTTTCCTAGGCCTTGGTTAACTGTTCTGTAAAAGGCAAATATCAATACTACCCACCTGATAATGTTGTAGCAGTGAGACGAACCCATCTCTGTAGTGCTGAGCTTAGGAATAGTAGACATTATTATTAAGAAGAAAATGTCCGTGGGTCAGAGCCATTTCCTGAGTTGGTCATAGCTTCATCCAGAGGCTGTAATGGATCAGGTTTGCACTCTGCATGATGCTTCCTTCCTTTTCTCTCCCCTTAAAACAGCTTCATTTTTTTTTAATGTACATGCTCGTTGTACATAAAGAGTATCAGAAAGTTCAAAGACAGCAGTCAAAATCCTATGACACAGAAATAACCACTGAGAACATTTCAGTGCACGAGAAAACGTGTTTTCTCATTTTACCCATGGGGAGCTCTTTGAGGTAGGCCGTCTTATCACCATTGTACAAAGGGAGAAACTGAGGCTCAGAGGGATTAAGTAACTTGACCAGTATCACAAAGCTAGGCTGTGGCAGAGCAGGGCCCTACGCTGAGGTCTGTCGGTCCAGAGCCCAAGCTCCTGGCCAGCCTCCTTGATGCACTGCCGTGCTGCTGGGTCAACCTTCAGTCATAGGTGGTCAGCAGCAGCTCTTTGCCTTGTGGTTGACTTGTCAGAGAGCTAGAGGCAGGACTTCTTAATTTGGTGGATTCCAGGGTGATAGGAACAGGCAAGGAATTAAAAGACCTCAGAGGAAACACCCAGCCACCCGAAGGTAGCCAGCAGAAGCAGCGAAAACATCAACTACCTTTGGAGAAATTCAGTCAGCAAGTGTTTCCTCTTCCGGAGTTTGGAGTCCAAGTACCCCTGCCTAAGAGCTCTGTCACTTAGGGGTAATATTAAATGTAAAAAGCCTTTAGCAACTGGTCTAGTAACTGAAATTAGTATATGAGTGGAAACTTTAAAAATATGTCTAAGTAATTAACTTGTAGAGAGTCTATCATAAAGCAGCCTTGCAAGTGATATAGATTGTGGCACAAATCATTCCTTAAATTATACCAATAACTTCCCAGTAACGTTTTGGTCTTTAGAGATTGTGGGTTTGGTCTTTTGGTTAGTGTCATCATTGGTATCTAAACATTGCCCTAGTATGAGCCTTGATTCGACCTCAGGGGTATTCATCGTACACACCAGCACTTCCCTGGTGTCCAGTGGTTAAGACTCTGCGCTTCCAATGCAGGGGACACGGATTCAATCCCTGGTCAGGGAACTAAGATCCCACACATCTCATGGTGCAGCCAGGAAAAAAACCCAAAACACACACACACACGTGCGCGCGCGCACACACACACACACACACACACACACACAGTTTCGCCTTTAAAAAAAATGTGCATCAGTGTCACACATTAATAATATGCTCCAATTCCTGAATCAGGATGATTTCTTGAGATCTCATAAAGGTATCTATTTTGTGCAGGATCGATTTAACCAAGCTTGATTTTAAGTGAGACATCCTAAACAGGGTACATAATTAGTCGCGAAAGGCAGACATTGATTGTAGCCTGAGTCAGCTAGCAGGATTGGTTCAGTATAAGAGATTTGTAGCAGGTTTCCAACATCTGAAGTCATGTCGCATTCCTGTTTTTCTTTGCCAAACCTCAGAAAATGCCCCGGCTCCCACATTCCCACATTTTCTCAATAGGGCCCAGCCTCCTATTGAGCCAGCAGGTCAGATGGGTGCCCTGCGTGGGTGTGTGTGCATGTACTTTCCGGCATGTGTATGTGTTTCCTCCTGCATGGGTGTGGTGTGTTTTTGGTGGGGGGAGTTGGGAATAAGGGGAGCTTGCTCACTTAGAAGGAGGATTTGAATTCTGCTCATTTCATGCTGGTCCTTGGGCCATCAACTGAGGCCTGAATGGTCCAGACCAGAATCCAAAACTGATGGAGGAATGTCAACAAGAGGCCTCCTATGTGCATTGAGCGGGTCTGTAAGGGGGATTTTTTTTTAAGCCCTGTGTGTGATACAACAATTCCACAATTCTTCTTCTCTGCCTAGAACTGGGGAGAGCTGCTGAACAGTTTCCACCTACCCAAATATATTTTTATTTGTGCTTGCCAGGAAGTGCTAAGGGAGGCTTATATTAGAAACTCCTTGGGTGGGAGTGGGGGTTAAGAAGACCGCTAAGAAAGATGAGCGCCCGGAGGACCACACTGGAGCTTGCACTTCAGAGGGGAGTTAATAACGCATCTATTCCAACCCTCTGTTCCAGGCAGGTCTCCCTTCTAACACCCCTATGTCATGCGTCTCCGTCCTTACCCAGCACAGTCTGTTGTTGGACAGCTTCTATTTTTATAAAGTTCTAAATATTGAGCAAAATCTGCATTTTTGGGTATGTTCCGTCAGTTGGTCTCAGCTCTACCCTCTGTCACAACACTGTGTAGGATACACCGTGTTGTATGAAATTGTACCCCACAGATGTACTGTCCACATTCAGGGGATCATGACTGTAGCCAAAGCTGCTGGGGGAAATTTGACCAGGAAGCTGTATTTTCATAGTCTTCACTTACCAAATTACCAAAACGAAGGAATATGAAGGGCTGTTATTTCAGTGGGTGCTTCCAGCGTGCCAGGCACCATGCCAAGTGCTGTATGTATGTCATCTCATTTAAACCTCCAACAACCCTACAGGAGTTGGTATTATTATCTTTACTTGGGGAAGACCAAGGCTAAGAGAGTTTAAGTAATTTGCTCAAGATCATCTAGCTAGTAAATTGATGGAACTGGAATTTGAAATCAGGTGTGCCCACCCCAGTAAATAACTCTGGACTCAGACAAAGCAGGAAAATAAGTCAGAGAATCATACAGGGGGAAAAAAGTAGCTGATTGCTTTTCGTCCCCTCCAGGGATATCCATTGAAAGCTCCCTGCTGCTCAAAAGTTCCTTTCACGGGATATTTGAAAGAAGACTGAACATGCCCAGAGCTTTACTGGTTTCAGAGGAGAGGCTGCAGCACCTGGTGTGGTTGGGGAGTGAGGAGGCAGCTCTCTTGGGGGACGAGTCCATGAGGGGCCCCTCGCCTCAGGCTGTGAGCACAGCCCAGTCATCCTTCTTACATGCCTGTGCAGGCTTAAGCTGCAGCCCTCTTTGGGAAGAAACTCAAATCGTGTTTTTTTCTCTTTGAAAGCAAATGTTGGGAAGTAAATTAGGCTATGATATAGCCCAGTGGGCTTTTTAATTTACTTTTTTTATTGACGTATAATCATAAGCAATAAAATGCACTGTCCTAGTTCAGGCTGCTATAACAAGAATACGGTAACTAGGTGGCTTAAACAGCAATGATCTCTCACAGTTCTAGAGGGTGGGAAGTCCAGGATCAAGGTGCCAGCAGATCCAGTGTCTGTTGAGAGCCTACTTCCTGGTTTGCAGACAGCCTTCTTCTCATCGTATCCCACGTGATGGAGAAAAGAGAGACGTAGAGCTCTCTCATGTGTCTTCCTACAAGGGCACTAATCCCATTGATGAGTACTCCGCCCTCATGACTTAATTACCTCCCAAAGGTCCCACCTCCTAATACCATCACAATAGGGGTTAAGATTTCAACATAAGAATTTGGGAGGGACACAACCATTCAGTCAATAACATGCAGAGATCTTAAGTGTACATATACTTTCATGAATTTTGAAAAATGTATACATGTGTGTAGTCAAGAACCCAGTCAACATGTAGGGCATTTCCATCAACTAGAAAGTTCTCTCATGCCCCTTTCTAGTCACTCTCCTTCCCCAACCAGAGGTAAGCCATGGTGTATCTGGTGTTTGTTTTATACCCGCCTCATCCTTGGAGAGGAAACAGGAGACTACAGAGTGGGCCTTTGATTACAGGGCCAGAACTAAGATGCATTCACTTGGGAGGGTGAGTACCTTGTACCACGTGTGCCCTAGCGCCACCTCACTCACCTCTCCCTGGTCCCAGCCCTGTTTGGCAGGGTGGCCTGTTACAGAGACAGTAAAATGGTTGGCTCCATACACAGAAAATTACATGGGCTGGCCCCATGGTTGACTAAATCAAACTCAACAATTCATATACTCCAGGATTTGCTGACCATCAACTCAGTGAACATCATGCTTTTAATCAGTTATATTTTCCCTCCTTACATAAACCACTGCTGCCCCATACCATTTAGAAATCTTTAGTAACTACCTGCAAGGGATCCCTCCCCCAGGCTCAGGCAAAGTTTTGCTGTGACAGCACACCAGTGTTGAGTGCAGAAGGCTGCTTTCTCACATTCCAGGCCTCCCCATATATAGGCATTAGCTTACCAAGAGAACTATTATTCAACCTGCGGGATGAGTGGGTGTTCTGATTCCTCACGAATTCTTGTTATTAGTGGGCACTCTAATTGTGTTCCTCGTGTATCCTCATTATTCAAGGGTACTATAATTGTGATGCTTGTTTTGTAAAGTTTAGAATAATTCGTGCAGAGTAAAGCGTACTTAATGCAAAACCTAGACTGAACATAATTAAATCTTCCCTTGATGGCTCCAGAGTTGAGAATCTTGCAGAACTCCAAAAGCATCATTACAGTTCCTATTTAATTCATGTAGGATTTCTAATTAGCCAGCTTATAGAGAATTTCAGCTAATAGAATATCAGATGTGGTCTTTCCATATTTGCATGTTCTGTGTACAAGATTTTTACAATTCCCGATAGGAAAATTATACTCAGAACTAAGGTTAGAAGTGAAGTTTTTTCTTAAAAAAAAAAAGGTTATGGTTTACGTAATAATTCAGCTTCCAAAGTTTACCATTGTAGGTAGAGGTTAAGAACATGGCCTTTGGAATCACAGCCACCTGGGTTCAGATCAGGGCTCAGTTACCTATTAACTGTGTGACCTTGCGCAAGCTACTTACCACCCTGAGCCTCAGTTCCCTCATCTGTGAATTAGGGCCAAGAATTGTATGGATCACGGATCACATACATTGGTTGTGTGGATTAAATGAAAATGCACTTGGAGGGCGTCATGAAGCCTGGCATGAGGTGCTCCGTAAGTGGCAGCATTTCAAAACAAAGTCAATGATAACCTTAGTGTATCACCAGCTAGGTGAGACCAATTCAGAGCCCTTTATTTTGGCCCTGTATTCTCAGACAGAAAGATCTTAAAGAGATTCCACTAATTCAGCGATGGTGTCTCATGGGGTCCAGAGGACAATGAAGGTGGCCCCCAACCAGCACCCAATCAGAGCAACTCTGCTTCTGTCTGTTTCATGTACTTGTTTCCGTGGCATCTTTTTTGTTTTAATTGCTAATCGAAAAGCTACAGAACCACTGTTGTAATCCAACCCCCTTATTTCACAGATGAAGAAACTGAGGCTCAAAAAGCCAATGTGATTTTCCCATGCACTCAGCAGGGGTCTCCTGCCTCCCAGGCCTCTTGGTCCCCGAGACGCCTCCCTGTGATAGATGGAGGCGCCTCAGCGTAGAAAGAAGGCAATGTTGAAGCAGCTGTTGCGTTCTTACATGGTCTTTCCAGCCAGTTCCTAGTACTGAAAATACCCCTAGAGAAAGGAAGTCATTTGTTTTACCCTCATCCCATAGCTCAATTGTGAAAGTCCTGGTTTGTGTGTGGACAGTTGTGGGTAGCATGAGTCCTATTAAAAACATATTTACCTGGAGGCCTTTTCTCCTCTTCTGTTAGGAAACTGCTGCCCCATCTGATGACCTTCGCTGGATCCTGTGGTCACTGACCACCATTCTCTATGAGCAGCTTGCAAAATGTATTCATAGAGGTCCCCAGTGAGAGAACAAGGATATCAAGTTTCTATCCTTTCTATGATTGAAACTCCTCCTGCTAGGGCTCACAGTTCTCTGCCACTGACTTGGCCACATCCTCTGTTTTCCAGCCTCTCAACATTGCCTACAGCCACATCTACAGCTCCTATAGGAACTTCGTGGGACCCCCTCATTTCAAGACCATCTGCAGACTCCTGGGTTACCAGGGCATCGCTGTGGTCATGGAGGAACTGCTGAAGATCGTCAAGAGCTTGGTAAGGAAGGGGGCCTGGGACGGGCCGTTAGGGTTGAGAAGAATGAGGCTTGCTTTCACTTTTTACCTGGCCTGGAAAATCAAGTCACAGGCTCTTCAGCTCTGTCTAGAGGAATCACCCAGGGAATCCTTTGCCCTTATCCCCTGATTCCTCTTACCTATCACTCTGTAACATTTCAGTGCATCTTCTGACCTGTGGCTTTGCCTCTCCTTTTCTGACGCTGAGCTCACTCCCAGTACTTACTAACTGAACTCAGCAATCTTGATTTTGACTTGAAGGCCTACTAATGACTGCTCATACCCATCTCCTGTGCTGCATTATCTAATTTGAGCTTGACAAATCCATGACACATGTGCTGCCATTTTCCCTCCCATGCCCATGGCAGACATCTCTAATAAATCACCACTCTTCTCCCCCTTGGAATTTCTTGATGGCTGGTGCTACCAATACTCCGCTGGCCTCAAGGGAATTCCATAGACCTTTGCCACCATTCTATGTCCACCCCAAGTATGGCCATCTGAACCTTCATTTAATTCCCCAGGACACTGCTGCAGCAAGGCTGAAACATTTCAACAAATTTTCTTAAAATTTTGAGATGACAAAAGAGAAACAGATTAATGCATATCCATATCAGGAATAGCAAACAGGATTCACCTCTTAATTCCAGTCCTCTGGTAGCAGCTGTGTATAACCAGGGGTTGTTCCAGGTTGTGAAGCTAAATTTAAGAAGGAAGATGTGGTAATTGATTAACGATGTCTGCCTGGGACACAGGAGGGATGAATGTGCCATGAATTTTCCATGCTTAAATTAGATATTGTCTCAGTCTTCATAGCTCCCTGGCCCCATTTCATTTTAGATCTTAGTTTGGATCTCATGTAAGTACTCCAACCCCAGAAGGGACCCCATGCCTAGAAATTGCCCTCCTTGAAGTCTATAAGCCCAAGGTAACACTGAGAGCATTCCCTTTTCTGTCTTACAAAGGCCCATGTTTCCTTACAAAGGGCAAGGAGGCTGCCCCCCTCCTTTGGGAGAGAGCCTGCCTCTCCTCTCAGGGAGCAGTGCCCTGCTGTCTTAGGCAGCTCGGGCTGCTGTGACAAATATACCATTTGGCTTCATCCACAAATGTTTATTATTGTCCACAGTTCTGGAGGCTGGAAGTCCAAGATCACAGTGGCAACGTGTGAGGACCCTCCTCTTACTTCACAGCCAGCTGCCTTCTCCTGTGTCTTCACATGGCAGAGCGAGAGAGATGTCTCTCTCTCCCCTCTCTTCTTATAAGGGCATTAATCCCATCATGGGGACTCCACCCTCATAACCTAATTACTTCCCAAAGGCCCCATCTCCAAATACCATCACACTGGGGATTAGGGTTTCAACATATGAACTTGGGGGGAATACAAATATTCAGTCCATAGCACTTACCCACGGGTCTCAACAGAACCTCCATATGCCCCAGTAGCCCAGCGTTCAGCCCCAAGATACACGTATGCAGCAGTGGTGGATTATTTCACTCATCTTGTCCTCTTCTTTCGTCAGCTCCAAGGGACCATTCTCCAATATGTGAAAACACTGATCGAGGTCATGCCCAAGATATGCCGCCTGCCCCGGCATGAGTACGGCTCCCCAGGTTGGTGACCAGGGGAACCAGGGGCTGGGTGCGGCGATAGGAAAATAGTCCAGACCCATCCCACTGTGGAAGGAGAGTCTGGCCATCTACCTTGAAGTATTTGCTTCTCTAACATGGCAGCAAGCGGTCAGAGCACTGGGTTTGCACCCTACCTCTGCCACTGAATCACCTTGGACCATTTTTAATCCCCCTGAGTAATAGTATCATCTTCCATCAGTGAAAGTAAATGATGCCCACTGGACCTGCTTCACAGCACTGCCCGGAAGCTGGAAGAGGTCCACAAATGAGAGAACAGTTAAATCATGAATAGCGAGGTATAGCTGTAAAGGCCTTCCTTAGTTCAGCACGTCTACATTCCTTCCTCCATATGTGTCTATTTGAAAGAGGCCGGTGCCCCAGGTGTGGCATAAAGTGACATTTCTAAGGTAAGTCAGGAAATAGGAGTTTTTGCCACTCCACCTCTGCGCAGAGAAATAAGTCTTTCCTTTCCTAATAGTGAAAGCACGTGGACTGAATCTAGGGCCTGAGGGGTGGGGAAAGGTGGAGACTATGAGTTTGGCCCCAGGGGTTTTTTCTGAATACCAAGATGTCCGGCCCTGGGTCAGTGTGAATCAGAGTAGGAAAGGGCTGGGGCCGAAAGCTCTAGTTTTCGTTCCTAGCTGCGCCACTTAGCTGTGTGAGTGTGGACGCGCCACTTACCTCTCTGAGCCTCATTTGAAAATGGGGGTAACTGTGCCTAGTCCCTGGTGTCGTTATGAGTATTACGTGAGATCCTGCAGATAGCGATTAGCACGAACCTCCAGCTGACCATCCCCCTGCATCTCCCAGGGATCCTGGAGTTCTTCCACCACCAGCTGAAGGACATCATCGAGTACGCAGAGCTCAAAACCGACGTGTTCCAGAGTCTGAGGGAGGTGGGAAACGCCATCCTGTTCTGCCTGCTTATCGAGCAAGCTCTGGTGAGTCCTGAGCCCCGAGGGACTGGCATGTCTCGAGGATGGAAGGGCCCCCCCCCCCAACCTCAACAGATGCCCGAGGCCCCTCTAGCGCACCCCGCCCAGGAGCCCTGCAGCTTAGTTCTGTGCTCTTCCAGGGCGGGCACACGCTCCTCTCCATTCCTTTCAGACCACTCCGACCATTCGGACACTGAGGGGAAGCAGGCCCTGGAGTCAGACAGGCCTGGGTTCCATCCCAGACCCCCTCCGCTAGCGGCAGGGCCTCAGCAGTCCTTCGGAGCCTGGGTTTTCCATTCACTCCCTAGACACGTGGTTAACTCCTGGCTGCCACAGTCTGGGCACTGCACTGGGGGATGCAGCAGTAGCTGGCCCCACCTCGTGTCCTGGATGGTGGAGGGCAGACCTGCACTGAACAAGTGTTTACACAGAAACAATGTGTTTACTGTCACAGCAAGTGCTGCGAGGGATGAGTGCCAGGTCCGGTCCGCTGGGAACCTAAAACCTGGTGTGGTCTTGAGGGTGAGGGAGGACTTCTCTGAGGAGATGACTTGGAAAATGACCAGGAATTGGCCTGGTGGAGAACTAGAGACAGCTGTTTCAGGCTAAGGGAAGGGCATGTAGTGTTGTCTCCTTTTGTTGTGATGGAAGACAGTGATTCTACCCTGCAGCACAGTTTAAAGGCTGAAAGGAGATAAGGCATATAAAGTGAGTACAGTAAGAACCAAATAATCGGTCAGAGTTAGCGTAATGGGCAAAAGCACGAGTCCCTGTGCTTCCACCTCTCGGGACCACACGGAACCAGCGCACTCTCTTCCACCGGGCCAGCCCTCATGGCTTATTCACAGAGGCTGCGTTCTCCACACACTCCCAGCGCTCTCCACTTTGCTCTGGTCCCATGAGGCGTCCACAGGTGGGCCCAGCCCTCCAGGCGCGCGGTGACTGGTACAGCCGGTGCAGTGGAAGGTAATGCAGAGGGGTGTTGCTTGATCCTCAGGACGCAGCAGGAGCATCTTTCAGCATCCATTCCTGCCTTCCTCTGTCCGCACACACATTCGGCAAAAGGGTATTGAGAGCCTGCTCGTTGCCAGGTGCAGTCCTAAGTGATGCGTAAATGGCCATGAATGAGAGAGACAAATTATTACCATTTTTATTCTGGAGAGGGTGGCGACTGAAGCAGTAAACAACCAGAGATGTGAATGCAGATGGTACGTGCTGTGAAAGAATAAACAGAGAAACAGGACAGATAGAGAGTCACAGGTACCAGGAAGGCTGTGTTGTTTTTGGAGAGGATGGAGCTTGAGGTCTTTCAGAAATGGAGAGAACCCTGGAGTGAGCTGGAGTGAAGAGGTAATGTCGCCCAGGTGGGGGCTGAGGTGAGAGAGGTGGGTGGCCTCAGTCCTGGGCCGCGTGGGCCCTGCGGGAAACCTTAGGATGCTGTGAGATGGAGAGTGGGGGGGTCTGATTTACTTTCTTAAAGGCCCTTTACCTGTTGGGAGAAGAAGCAGCTGGAAGGTGAGTGAAGGGCAAGGCTATTTGTAGCTGTTCAGTCCGGGGGTCGTCTTGGAGGCAGGAGGCACAGGGAGAAGGGCAGGAAAAGGAAGGAATTTGGAAGGAGGTGGAACAAAGGTAGAGAGAGGTGGGAAGGAAGCAGTAAGAGCAAGATCTTAGAATAAGAGCCCAAGAGGATTCCTGCCTCGAACCGAGTGAGCTCTGCAGCCAGGGATGTGGACCAGCTGCTCTCTCAGACCCTTCCCACCTGATGGTCTCTGAAACACAGCCTCATTTGCCTTTCTTCTGTGGGGAGTAATAGCCTCTCTGTGCCCCTTTAGATGGACTCTTGAGACAGCTAAGTGTTCCTCTTCCCGCTAACTGGTTTTTAACATGGTTCAGTGGGCCTGGTTGCTATGGCAACGTAGCCATCAGAAGTCACAGGGATAAGATACATAGGCGAGGGCTTCCCTGGTGGCGCAGTGGTTGAGAGTCCGCCTGCCGATGCAGGGGACACGGGTTCGTGCCCCAGTCCAGGAAGATCCCACATGCCGCAGAGCGGCTGGGCCCGTGAGCCATGGCCGCTGAGCCTGCGCGTCCGGAGCCTGTGCTCCGCAACGGGAGAGGCGAAAACGCTCAAGGCCACAGGAAGAGGAGCACCAAGAGACGTGGAGATGGGGGAGGGCGGGTCCTTGAGGCCTCAGTTCCTAGTGTCTCTCGTCAGTGCGGCCTTTCATGCGGAGCATCAGTTAGCTTCCCCTGTATAGACCCCAAGAGGCAGACTGTGGATGAGGCTACAAGGAAAGGAAAATTCTGTCTCAGGCATCCCTGCCTAGGTGGTCGGTTGCATATACCGCAGAGGACAACAGGACACTCACATCAAAGACCTTCAGAGCTGAGACAGACTCCAACAGTATATGTGTCCCAACCCCCTCTATGCATAAGTGAGGAAGTGGAGAACCAGAGAGGGCGCAACTTGCCTGAGGTCACACAGCACATCAGCAGCAGAGGTGAAAGAACAAAAGCGAAGGTTTCTGGTACTGATCCCAGTCCTTGGGGGGATGGGGGTGGGGAGGGGACATAGAATCAGGGCTCCCCAAAGCTGTGCGCTCTGCTTTCTACTTAGACATCTGGGGAAATCCCCAAGCTAAGGCAGTGCTTTCCAAGTTTAGAATGAGGCAGGAGCTTTTTAATTTATGAAGCTGGAATTAAATATTCAAATGACATATTGATTGCTCCCATTAAATAGGAGGACTAATAAAAAAACGATAGGAAGAGGGGAGGGAGGGAGGAAGGAGATACTCTTAATATATGTCTGTAGAGGAAGGGCGATTTAAACTGGAATATCTGTGCTCTGGAGGACCGTGTAACAGTCAATGAAAGTGGCTTTGCACATACAACATAGAAAATGGTGAAAGACATAATACTGAGTGGAAAAAAAGTGAGTTCCAACACAAGGCACACATTATGATGCCATAAAGTAAAATAAGCAAAATAAAGCTCACAAAATAACCCTGCATTGGAAAAAAAATCTAGGAAAACCATCCCAAATAATTCAGTCATTTTTCTCTAGGTATGAGGGAGGGAGCTAAGATTAGAGGTCAACAGGAACTTTTGCCATATCTGGAATGTCGAATTTTTACAAGGGAAATAAATTCATGATTATCATTGAACTAAAAATTAATTTAAAAAATATGAGTAGTATATCATAGTTTCAGAAAAACTGGAAGGACTCTGAAAAGTACAAAGTAAGAAGCCTTTTGCCCACTCGTGTTGTCTTTTTCTAATGTTTGCAGGGTTCTGTCCTGTGGTGGGTTCCATATCAGTATATATGCTACAAATACCTTCTCTTACTCTGTGGCTTTCCTTTTTTTTTTTTTTTTAACAGATTATTAGTATATCATTGATTTGTGGATGGAGAGAATATAAATTGAAAAGATTGATTGTCTGGACAAAGATATATTTTCTTCTTTAAGTTCGGTGTTTATAAAAAATTCAGGGTGCAATAGCAGTACAGGAAAACATGTATATCCCTATGGGATGGGTTGTTTGTTTGCTTGGTGTTTTTAATGAAGGTCTAACAAGCGTACAGTAATATAGTTGACCCTTGAACAACGTGGGGGTTAGAGGTACCTACCCTCTGCATAGCTGAAAATCTGTGTGTAACTTTACAGTCGGCCCTCCATATCTGCCCTTCCATATCCATGGTTCCAATCTGCAGATTCAACCAGCCACGGGTCTTGTAGTACCGCAGTATTTACTATTGAAAACTATCCATGAATAAGTGGACCCACACAGTTCAAACCCATGTGTTCCAGGGTCAACTGCATATGGAGTATGCAGTATTCCCACTACATAGACTAGTTGAATCATCCATGTTACTGTGGATGTATGTTTGGATTGTTTATAGCTTGATACCGTTATGAATAAAGATACTATGAATGTTCTTATACATTTCTTTTGGTGGATGTATACTCTCATTTTTATTGGGTTAATATCTAGTAGTGAAATGCTTGGATCAATGTGTAGACATATGTTTAGCTTCAGTAGATACTACCAAACAGCTATACGAGGCGGTTGTACCAGTGTATACTCCCGTTCAGCAATGCATGAGAGTGTTTTTTCTTCACACGCTCATGACCGGTTGGATTTGTCTGTCTTTTCAGTCATAGCCGTTCTGGTGGATATGTTGCGATATCTCACTCTGGTTTTGATCTCCCTGATGGCTAATAATGCTGAGCCTCTTTCCACATGGCATTCCCATTTGGACAGCCTCTCTTGTGAAATGTTGTTCAGTATTTTTGCCTATTTATTACTGAGTTATCTTTTCTTTATTGACTGGTAGACATGATTTATATATTATAGATACATGTATTACAAATATATTTCTGTGGCATGTCTTCTGATGAGCAGAAGTTCTTCAGGTTTATTGTATTTACCCTTTCTTTTTCCTGTATGATTGCTGCTCTTGTGACTTGTTCAAACAAGTGTCCCCTACTCTTAAGTCATGAAGATATGTTATCTTCTCAGAGTTTTAGAGTTCAGCCTTTCCAGGCGTAAGAGACCTTTAAGTCTATTATTCACCTGGAATTGATGTTTGTGTTGAGTGAGAGGTAGAAATTCAATATCATTTCTTTCCAAGTTGTCTCCACACATCTGATTGAAAAGCCGTCTCCACACACCTGATTGAAAAGCCGTCTTTCTCCCCACTGTGCACAGTGGTAGTGCTGAGTCTGTCATTTATCAAGTGTCCACAAAGGGCTGGTCATGGCAGGCTTTTAATAGATACTTGTTGAATCGAATCTGAAATGGACCGTATTTGTTAGGTATCTATTTATAAGGCTGTTGTGTTTTTAAAGGAAATTCTGTTCCTAATGACTAGAATTTCCTCTAGTATCTTTTACCCTGAGAAATCATAAGGGAACTATTCCACAATCACCAAGTTTTCAAATTTTGTGTGGTTTTCGAGCCATCAGCCCATTGTTTGTTATGCCAACGCACACCAGGAGAGGGCCCTATTCTTTCATGGGAGCAAGGGAGGGCCTGAGTCCCTGTGGAGACAGCCCTTCAGTCTGCAGAGCCTCCCACGCAGGGCTTGAGAGTGTTCCCTGCCTTTGGGCCTGTTGTTTATTTATTTTCTCCTACGTATAGCAGAGTCAGCCATGGTTATAGTGGTCGGTCATGAGAGAATTACTTATCTTTACAGGACGTGAGGACAGTTCAGGCCCAGACTCACAGAACTGAATGCTGGTCAGATTTGGGAGAGCTGTCGGAGGCCATCCAGGGCAGGTGTCTCTACATCACCACTACTGACATTTGGGGCCAGATACTCCGTATTGGCGGGGGGGGGGGGGGCATGTCGTGTGCGTGGCAAGGTGCTGAGCAGCATCTCTGGGCTCTGCCCCATAGATACCAGTAGTACCTCCCCAGTTATGATAGCCAAAAATGTCTCCAGATATTGCCTGATAAAAACCTCCCCCGTTGAGTACCACTGATCTGGTGCAATCCCAGTTCCACATTTAGCAGATAGGAAACTGAGTCCCGCAGAGGGAGATAACCTTCTCAGAGCTACAGCTACTCAGCTAGTGCAGGAGTTGAGACAAGAACCCAAGATTCTCACGGTTCACATACTCAGGGCCAGAGAGCTGCTCTCCTGAGCTTTGCAGTTTGCTCTGTTGGCTTTTGTTTCTATTTTTGTTTTAGTTCCAACTCCATGTCTGACCCCTCTATCTCCTGCTTCCACTTTATAGTCCCTTTTCTTTCATTTTGCTTTTCTTATTGCATCACTGAAATAAATTCATCGCTAGAAAACAGAGAGGTGCAGAAAGAAGGAAACAAAGAGCACAGTGCCGCACCAAGATAACCACTGTTCACATTCCAGTGTGTTTACGTTCCAACATATTAATTTTCCACGTATACATACATATGTGTGTGTGTGTGTGTGTTTTACTTTGTTTAGTTGGAAAAGTAACATTCACCAAGCTGAGAAGAATGATTACCTCTGTGGGGTCTGAGGGAGGCAGGGACAGACAGGGGTTAGGAATCTTCTACTTTTACTCTGCACCCTAAATTATTGTTTGAATTTAGTGCAGTAAGCCTTTATTGCTTTTTTTTTTCCCTTAAGAGGAAATACTCCCACGCTGAACAAATGTTCACGCTCCCTGATGCATGGGAAGTTAAAGCAAAAGCCCACCCTCTACCACCCACCTCAGACTGTCACTCCATATTCCACCTATACTTGATCCAGGGTTATTTTGCTCCCCACCCTGAGAAAAGATGCCCCCAGTTACGCAGAACACGAATTCTGTCCCCATACCCAGGCACCATCAAGTGGCTCCCCTCCGCCTGACTGTATGAGTGGTTCCTCCAGCCCAAACCCAGAACACAGTGTTCTTCTCAACTGGAGACGAGCCAGGATTTGTGGGAAGGAGGCATCTTGACTCCCAGTAATACCTTTCCTTTCCGTGGCTTTACAGTTTTTAAATATATTTACATCCTTTCAGACCTGTCATAATCTGGGAAACACACCTGTTAGGTTCATCAGATTCCTGGCAAAAATGGTCTGTCAGTAAGAGTCTTTGGTTCTTCAGACATGACTGAGACCTCCCAACAGGCCAGGCAGTGTGTGGGACTCCGGGGCTCACCGATCACTGGACACCATCACTTCCTGGACGGCACTGTTCACCGTCTACACCCTCTGTCTTTCAATATGGAGGGCTAGCCCTCTGGGGAGTGGGCAGGATGATCTCAGGGCCTTTAACTATTGACTTACTAAAAAAACAGGAAATAAATTCAGCCTTCCCGTTTATTAACACAGCGCTCAACAGTGACAGCTGTGTAGAGTTGATCAAATAAATACGTGCTAGTTGAGGTGTTTGCTCAAATTTTACTAATGAAAGTGTGTGGTCAAAAAAGTTTGGAGAGTGACCAGCCTATTTCAGAACAACTGAGTGAAAAGTGGCATCAAACAAGCACTGATCTGTGGAACACAGAGGAGGGGTGGGGGTGATAGGAAAGATTTCCCAGGTGAGGGTCCCTTTTGCATCCTCAGCCCCAAATACAGAGCTCATTAATTATAGTCTCAATGAATGGGGGCAGGAACATGTCATCTCTGTCCTAGATGATGAGTAGAGACATGCCTGTTGGACCTCTAAAATCTTCAAGATACCGCCATTCAATGGGCAACAGAGGCGGTCAGTCACCTTCGTCCAAAGCCACCTCTGTCCTTGGAATACGCTATGCTGATGTCATTAACCTTGCCGGTAGTTGCCACAAAATCAGGGCCTTGGTTACTCACTTCTGTATTGATGACTTTTCTATGACGAGACCCCAGTGGATAGAATGCCTAGAAGCTGAGGGTTCGGGGGTCGTTTGGTACAGTTTGCTCTACTAAGTGTTACAGATCTTCAAACACCCAGGAGGTAGTGTAATGGTCTCGTTAAAATCACTCAAACTCCTAAAATATCCTGATGTCTGAGCCCCATCCCACTCCAAGGAAAACAAAATTTTCGCCAGTGGGGCCCTGGCTGAAATGCCTAAAAGCTCCACACTTGACGGTAATGTGCAGCCAGGGTGGAGAGCCTCTGTTCTAGAAGGCGTCTTCTTAACTAGTATTGCCAAAGCTTGGTCGTTGACGTGTTGTCGTCACAGTTCTTGCCATAGCTGCAGACCACTGGTCCTATTTGTATTTAAAGTAACTTTTTACCTTAAACTTATTTTAAAAGGAAACTTCATATCACTTCCATTTAAAACACAATATTCTCTTGCTGTCATTAGAAAGCAACCAGAATAATAAATTCCATCAAAACAAAACACGATGGTATAATTCCAGTTGCTGTGTGCCTAGGCCCTGAGCCTGAGACCTGCACTCTCTCTCTGTTAAAAACAGAGATCAGCAAATGTTACAGAAGTAGTAAGACATGCTGGTTCCAAGTGGAGACTTTCTCATTAAACTTGTGAGAAAGATTAATAGGAAACTGAAAAGGAAAAAACGTTCTCGCTGTGACTCACTATTATGAAATTCCATTGCACTGTACCCGCATTTCCCACCCTTGGGAAAATGCCAACCTTGGTTGACATAGACATGCATTTGAGGGAAGGAAAAGCTACTTTCGAGGTCAGTTTCTTGGCTGTAGATCTTTCCTAGTTGACCAGACATGATTCTGATCCAGAATAATAATTCATTTTCCCCTTGACAATTCGGGGGGTGGAGGTGAGACATAGTAAGTAATATATAGCATTATTCAAGTGAGGCACAGATCGGTGGGGAAAGAACACACACACACACACACACACACACACACATGAAATTAAATTACTGATTTATTCAGCCAGGGCTACAGAGAGCTCCTGGAAGTGAGGGGCCCACGGAGCAGGACCAGATGGAGCATGCCTCAGGTGAACTTTCCACTGCACCTGGAGTCCCCACTGAGGGGCTGGAAGCTGCAGCTCGTACTTTCTGTGCACAGGAGGGTCGTGGTGGATGTGGGAAGCCTCATTTCATGGCTGTTCCACACGCCCTGTATCCTTGGGGCTTAACATCAGCACGCAGGAAACACTGACATCTATGTGCATCCATATAAGGGAATGTTTAGACCGCTGGGCTCTCTGGTCAGGCCCTGTCCCCTGCCACCCCCTTCCTGCGGGAAAGCCAGGGTGGGGATTCCTGTGGGGTGCCCCACCTCTAGTTTTCCAGCTCATTTCTCCACGCTCACTCGACAAAGACAAAAAAAAAAAAAAGAAGTGTTAGTGTTATTGTCTTTGTTGCCTCAAGACTCAGAATGTTATTTAAGAAAATACTGTTTTTGAAAATGGTTTGATGATTCCCCTTAGGAAATCAGCTAAAACTGGTATGTAGTCATTCACCCAGAAACAGAGCCTAAAGGTAGAGTCTAATGCTGTTCTACAGGAATCTGACACGCATAGGATCACACCGACCCTGTTTTTTTAAATATGTATCCTGAATCTATCTGTTAACCAAGAGAAGTCAAATGCCCAGTTAGCCCCCTAGAGTGAGTGAGTTGGGAACATGAAGTTTTGTGGTATTTCATGGAAATCCCTAATAGTTCATCAGTTTTAAATTAAGTAAGATAGAAAAGGAAAATTTTAAGACTGAAAACAATACAAAAATAAAATACTCATCCCTTGAATTTTTACGTGGGTTCCTTACAATACAGTATTTTTGCATCCTGACTTCAAAAATCTCTTCATATTTACCTGCTCTGTTAACAGAGAGCAATTTTAGCTCTTACTAATCCTCTAACGACTACTACTCTCAGAATCGTAATATGTTAGGGGTTGTCCTAAGCAATAGGAATAGTAAATGGCACTTGGTAAGTGTAGCAATTGTCACTCATTAGCTTCTCCTAGGGAGGACCCTGTACTGAAGCAGGAACACACAGCGGTTCCCAAAGGAGGAAATCACTGGAATACTTTTTTGGTAGAGAAATTGCTTCGTCTTCACACTTTAGAAAACTCATCGTGGTTGGATCCTAGATCCCCCAAAAAAGGCTATAAAAGAAACAGCTTAAGAGCAACCAGGAAATGTTAATATGTTATATGATATCAAGAACTTTTTAATATAGGTGATCATAATATTGAGGTTACGTAGGAGGATGTCCTTGTTTTCAGGAATTGCATGCTGAAGTATTTAAGGCTGAGTGACGCAATGGCTTCAGCTTACTTTCAGATGATTCAGTAAATCAGAGAGAGTCAAAGCAGATATGGCAAAATGTTCATTGGGACTCTACATCAAGAGTATAAGGATGTTCATTGTTCTTTCAAATATTTTGTACGTCTAACATTTTTCATAACACAAACTTGAGGGGTGTGTGAAGGAAACTGAATCATGGAATCTGGAAAGTTATGATGAAAAAGGGTCACATGATGTATAAAGAGGAAGAAAAGTTATGATGGCTTTTGTTTTTTTTTCAGCTACTTGCGCTAGTTGGTGGGATTTACTCTTGGTAACATATGCCCCAGAGCTACTTATGACCTCATTTTTTTTTTTTTTTTTTTTGCTGTACGCGGGCCTCTCACTGTTGTGGCCTCTCCCGTTGCGGAGCACGGGCTCCGGATGCGCAGGCTCAGCGGCCATGGCTCACGGGCCCAGCCACTCTGCGGCATGTGGGATCTTCCCGGACCGGGACACGAACCCGTGTCCCCTGCATCGGCAGGTGGACTCTCAACCACTGCGCCACCAGGGAAGCCCTGACCTCATTTTTGTAATTTATAGAGGCATCTGCTAGTGCTGAACTCAGCCACGACTCTCATGCTGCCCATCTGTTTGATTTGTGAGCAGGAAATAGCAGTTCAAGATCATACAAAGGCAAAGCTGGGGAAGCTGGCCAGCCCAAATTAGAAGGAGGCCACTCGGGTTTCTGAGCACCGCTGGGAGAGCACGCAGGACACCACTGTCGGCTGCCCTCCTCCCAGGGGCCCGTGGTAGGGAGACTTTCCCTCTGCTTCTAGGTCTTCGAGAGAAAAGAAAACAGTAATGCCTTCTCCCTGTGCTTAACTTAAGAGACATGTTTCCATCCAGCTTCTTTGAGGGTCACTGCCTTTCCATTCTTGCTCTGGGTGGAATTTACTAGTAGGTAAAGCATTAGGGGATAAAAGACAGCTGATTTGCCCATGTAGCAGCAAAATGGATCTTCATACCATTGTGAATCAGATCATGCAACTCTCCAGCTTAAAACTGACAGGTGGCTTCTCATTGTACTTAAAAATCTTTTCTTTTAATTTATTTCATTCACGTATAGTTGATGTATAATGTTTTGTTAATTTCTGCTAACTCCCAGCTTTGGCCTGTGAGGCCCAGATTATTCAGCTGTACCTTCTTCTCCGACTTCATCTTTTATTAGCACTCTCTCCCTGGCTGCACACGCCAGCCACATCAAGCACACGGCCGACTTTGAAGGTCAGGCTAGAGATAAGGAATCCGCGGTACCCTGAAGATCTGCACCAGGACCAAGGCTGAATCTTACTATATCCTTGGCTTCTACCCTGTTGCTTGCTCACATTTACCCCCTTGGCATTATAATTCAAGGGGCACCAAGAGCACCCCCAAAACAAAAGCATCTCTTCTGCTTTCTATCACAGTATATGAAATTCTCCTATTAAGAGACTTAATTTGTTGATTTGAAATATTATCTGATCTTTAGAAGCCCCGCTAAAATACAAAGTCTGCTGAGGCTGTTTGGGAGAAAGATAATGCTGTGCAAGCCAGTTCATTCGTGGGTATTCATTTATCAAATAATTGTGTTTTTTAAAATTTTTATTTATTTTATTTATGTATATTTGGCTGCACTGGGTCTTCATTGCTGCGTGCGGGCTTTCTCTAGTTGTGGCGAGTGGGAAGCTACTCTTCATTGTGGTGCACAGTCTTCTCATTGCGGTGGCTTCTCATTGTGGAGCATGGGCTCTAGGCGCGTGGGCTTCAGTAGTTATGGCTCACGGGCTCAGTAGTTGTGGCTCATGGACTCTAGAGTGCAGGCTCAGTAGTTGTGGCGCAAGGGCTTAGTTGCTCCGCGGCATGTGGGATCCTCCCGGACCAGGGCTGGAACCCATGTCCCCTGCACTAGCAGGCGGATTCTTAACCACTGCGCCACCAGGGAAGTCCGTCAAATAGTTTTGAGGAGTAGGAAGATCACTCAGGAAAAGGTGTGGGGGAACTAAAAGACCTCCAGGCAAAAACAAAAACAAACCAAAGGAAAACACTGAAGTAGAAACTCTGTACTGTGCTTGGTGAGATGTTGATAGTATACACTAAGTGATAGAAATAGATTACAGAAGAATAATATTTTATATTCCATTCTTATTTAAAATATATGCTTAAATGTTTTATGCATGGAAAAACCTGGCAGGATAAACCCCAAAAGGTTATCAGTGATGACCACTGGATGATGGGGTTATACATTTTTCCTTTTATAAACAAAAATGTATCTGCATCTTCTATTTTTTCAAAAATAGCCAGAAAGAAAGGGGCTAGAGTGACAGTTTTAAAAATATATCTAACACATTGCACAGTGACTGTATTTAACAGCACTGTATTATATATTTGAAAGATGCTAAGAGAGTAAATCTTAAATGTTCTCACCACAACAATAAGAACAAAGATGGCAGTTGTGTGAGGTGAAGAATGTATCAACTAACCTATCGCGGCAGTCATTTAGCAGTATGTACGGGTATCAATCATCACGTCATACACCTTAAACTTACACAATATTATATGTCAATGATCTCAGTATATCTGGGAGAAAAAGCTGTGTCCACTAAATTAATAGTTTTTCAAAGGATAGTCTTTTCCTAGAGGGTGAATTAAGTATTGGGTGCATTTCCAGAAGAAAATGACAAATGTCAGGTCAAGTAACACATGTAAAGTGATTAAAATGTTGTTGTTGTTGTTGATGGACCTTAGAAGTCAGGGATAACAAATTTGTAGCTTGAGCGCCATTGCCCCTATTATACCCAAGGCAGACATTAATAATCCATCCTGCTGAGCCCAAGTATGATGTCAGAATCCTCTCCAGAAGCAGCCACTGCCTCTCGGTCATGGTTGGTACATGAGATGACTTCAGGGCCATCACTAGCACATATGTTGTCTTCAGGCAAATCATGAAGAGATATCCTTTCTCACGATCTTCCACCTCCTTCTTTTGAATTATTTTCATAATATATTGATGTTTTTATGGAACAAAATACATCTGCTGGAAAATCATTATAAACAATCAATCTCTGATGTCTACGATATGTTTGGCACCCCCTAGGATGGGATACCCTTGAACAATACGCTATCTGCATAAACCATTCACAGCAGCCCTGGGTGATACTTTTTTGTCATCCCTGCTAGAGATTCCCCCCCCCAAAAAAAAACAAATCCTTATCTCCCCCCAAAAAATAAACAAATCCTTATCTCCCCAAAAAAAGAGTGGTCTGAGACCCCTGGAGACTGCTCCATTGTCCTGACATTCTAGCACTGGAGTTTGTCCTACTTTGGTATCTGGGAGGCAACTAAAGTACCCACTTCCTCTTGGTCAGATGTACAGTCCATATAGAAAGGCAAAAGGGCAAGACATAGGATGCTGACGAGGTATTATTAACCAGTCAGCTGTTTCCATTTCAGGGCAGTAAGATGGAAGGAAGACTGTGGGTCTTTGTTCCAATTAAAACTCAGACTTAATTCCATTTTTTTTCCCAGTCCATGAATTTGCTAATTTCACATTCCAGTGATTTGCAATGAACATAGTTCCCTGGGGCCTTTGCTGTTGCATTGGCCGTATTGCAGGCCCAGCCTCTCCCTCCCAACACCCAGCATTTGGGGTGTGCAGTCCAGTGGTTCTGAAGAGGTGTTGTGGGTGGCATGGTCCGCTGGGCTTCATGATGAGTAAGGGGAACTCAGATGATGAGGACATCTTCCACCCAGCAGGTTCTAACTGGTCACTTAGAGTTTTTAAATCAGCATTCCCAACTTGAGACTTGGTACAGGCACACGGAAGTCCTCGTGCTTTCGTCCCTCTCAAGAAAGACCTATGTCCATTCAGCAGAGCAGGATGAAAGAACAGGGTAAGGTTGGTTTTAGAAAAGATGATTGTCCTATAGCCCCAGTGCAGGTCAGGCCAGACCTAGATCAGCAAGAGAATTCCGAGAGGTCTCAGCTACAGCTTATCACACGTTTCTTTATTAGGTAAGTATTACCATATACCCTGCCTATATCCAAAAGAATATGCAGTGCCTTATACTTAAATTGTTTTGCTGAGTCTAGGGACGATGACACAGAATAAGACCAAAAAGGCATCAAGAGGCAGAGGGGGAGGCCAGGGTGTGTTACATCAGGCTCCCTCAGCCCAATTTCAGGTTGATTCCCAGGTACTCTCCTGGAAAGGGTATATCTTTGGACTCAGAAATCCTGGATTCAGGTCTTACCTCCGTGCTTGACAGCTATGAGCCTCTGGGGAAATGGTTGAATCCCTGAGCCTTAGTTTCTACAGCCCCAAAATGCTGGGGCTAGGTCCCTACTTCCCAGAGCCTTTGTGTGAAATGAGGTTACCAGAGACACCTCCCTCCTCTTCCCACAGCCCAGCAAGGATGCTTTGACTCGCCTTCCCTGGAAGTCGCCTAAAGCTGAGGGGTCTGACTGCCTGCAGCCGCGTCAGCCCACCCCTCCGTTACTCGCCCGCTGAGCAAATGATTTCCTGCTCTCTACACACCAGCCATCTCATCTCCGATCTTATCTTCCCTCTGTCTGTGATTGCACATTTCCTGCCCATCCTCCCAGGCCCATCTCAGGGCCATCAGTACCTCATTCCCCCCAGTTCTCGTGTTCAGCACACACTTCATCGAATGCCTGTTCTCTGCAAGACACCTGGTGTTATTTCTCCCTCCTGCTAGTCTCTAGAGCCCTTGGTTGCAGACTTCTTTTGCACCTAGCAATTCTGTTTATTTCCCAGTCACAGGTATCTTTAACCCTCTTCCCCTACTAGATGATAAACTTCATTAAAATCTAGTTTTCCAGTCTTACCTGTCATCATATTTCCTGCAGCATCCAGGCCCCACTCCAGTCAGAAAACAGTAAGCACTCAGTGGATGTTTGGTGAGCTGAGGGAAGGAAGGAAGAGGGAGCATCAAGTGCATAGGGGTAGCATTCTGCCTCACACCTGGCTGGAAAGGTGGCCTGCCACCCCCGTTCAGGTGTGTATGGGTAGACACGGACGTGCCCAGAATTTATCAGTCTCCCCTTCATCTCAGGTACCACTTTGCACCTTGTCTTTCTTTGATCTCATAGAGTCAGAGGAATTGAAATATCTGGAAAGGTCTGGTCACCTGGAGAAGCACCTACTCACATCTACCCTTGCACTTGTGTATTCCTTTTTCCTGGAGTCAGTTTCCATCCTCGTGCTGACGATTCCCAAGTTCAGATCCACTCTGTGGACCCTGGGGGGCCCTAGGCCTTATGTCTCATTGCCTTTTAGACATCTTCTCTGGAACGTCCACAGAAATTCACCTTGCCAGGATCTGATCTCAGCTTCCTCCTGCCTGCAAACTCACTGTGTCTTCTGACCCTGTGAACAGCTCAGCATGGGTGTCCTTTCCCTCCCTCTGCTGTCATATCCAGTCTGTAGTTGGGTCTTTGATATCTGCTCCCAGCTCTCTGTCTCCTTTGCCACTGCTTCAGGCCCTGCGATCTCTTACTTGGCCTATTCCAACACCCCTTTTGCCCTCCCCCAGTGCTTTCTCTCTTGTAGTCAAAAGGCGAAACTGCAGATGTGATCATGCCACTTTCCTGATTAAAACCATCAGGATAGCGTCCAAACACCTGCGCAAGGCTTACAAGATCCTGCTGTGCCTCCTGTTCACGCCTCCTTCGTCACCTCATGCCACCTTCCCCCAGCACTGAAAGCTTCAGTCTTATTCAGCTGTCAACCCCTCACCCACTGTGGTCCCTCCTGCTTTGGGGCCTTTCACAGGTGCTGTTCACCCTCACCTGTCCAACACTTAGCCCTTGTTCAGGTCTCAGCTTAGCATTTCCTTCTCCAGAAAGTCTTCCCTATCATTCTCCCCAGAAGTCTGGATTGATTACCCCTATTATATATTCCTGTAGTACCCCAATTGTAGCATTTAACTAGAACTACCCATTTTACCTGTTTTCCTCCTCATCTTGGTAAGGACCATGCATTAGGTCTGCCTCACTTACTGCTGTATCTCCAGCACCTTGCAGAGAGACTTGGTGTAACAGATGCGTACTATTTGCTGAATGAATAAATGAATGAATGAATGGCTTAATTTCTGCTCAGGCTATATCCTAGTTAGAATGAAAGTGTTGAGAATTTGGGACGTCCTTGTTTGTTCTCTACATAATATTATACCCATGTTCTCTATATTCCTCTTATTGACCTTTCATGGCAGGTAAAATGCAGGTCCTGAGTATGGCTAGTCCCTCCGAAAAGACTCTTGATCAGTGTTTGCGTGGGATATGAGACACTGCTCTGATTCTTCTTCAGAAGCACCCTGGGCTGGGGCTGGATTAGAGAGCTCAACCGGCTTGGTGAGGGACCTGAATGAATAAGGGCTCTGATCAGTTTTTTAAAAGAAAACTACTGTAGACTGAAGGGTCTTGGAAGAGTCCTAGAAGGTGAATCTCGAATAGGGCTTTGCAGGACGGACAAGAATGATGTGGTTTGGGAGGGTTGAGGAAGAAGGAATTTATAGGGATAGGTTGACCACATGAGCGGTCTGGTTATTTACCTTGGAATCACACCAGTAGAACTTCAAAAATTAGTTGCCTGTGAAAAAATTGTCTACACAAATTCAGGATAGAAATTACCTCTGGAGTTTGGGGAGCAGAGGTTTCAGTAATTGCCTGTTTTTCAGCTAGAAGATGGCACAAGACTCTTTTCTTTCTTCTTCAAACTGCATATGTATGTCACAATTTTTAAGTTTAAAGAATGTTAGTTGATAGGACCAAAAGCCTAGTAAATAAAGCAGGAAATGATGTGATCCTATCAGACAGGAGTGAGGCTAAAACGTTTCGCATGTAGTGAGATTTTAAAGTAATTTCCTCCTGTCTCTATTTTTAATAAGTGAATGTGTTTTTCATAAAGTGTATATATAATTGGGGCGGGGGTATATTTCAATCTTCCCAAGGCTTTGGCTGCATAGGTGACTATGGGAAAGCAGTGGGTGTGGAAGTGAGGTGGCCCTGGGTCTCGGTGTCAGCCCTGCTGCTTCCTTATCACTGTGTGGACCTGGTTGGGACACTCCATCTCCCCAAGAGTCTCAGCGTCCTCACAGGTAGGATGGGAATTGTAAGACCTATGTCACAGGGTGCTCAGAGCTGTGAAGCAGGCAACGGGTACAAAGCACCTGGCACAGAGTCTAGGGGAGGGACCCTTACCGACCATTTAATCCAGCCTCTTCATTTTGTTTCATTTAAACTGTTCTTAATTGCACACGATAAATCAAATAGTACAGATGAGCTTATGGTGAAAAAGATCATTCTTGCCTCCGCTGGGCGTCTCCCCGCCTGCATCTCAATCCCCAGGGCGACCTGCTTTAATCCTTTCTGTTTCTAGTTCTTTTAGTTGTTATCTCCATAACGCTTCTAATATGAGGCTAACCTCTATTTCTTCATGAGCAACTGTAAACAATACTTATTTTCTCCCTAGTTGGAAAGATAAGACTTTTAGCTCATTTACATCTGTTCCCTCTCTTCCTCTCAGTATTTGATTATGTTACATTCTGTTACTTCTGTTGTTTTCCCTTGTAATCAGAGATAATCTACTGACACCTCTGTTGCTTCTTTCAGGAACATTATTTAGTATTTTGACTCGAAATTAACAGTCCTAGTTTCCACTCCTAGACTTTTACCTCCGACCTCCTGTCAGCTACCCTTTTACCTTTATACTGGCACAGCTGTATTTTTTGTAACATTTGTATTTTGTTCTGCATCTGTGATTTGTTCCTTAAGTGTAGACTAAAAAAAAAAAGAGAAAAAAGACAAAAGTATTTTTCATGTTATTAATCCTATGTAAATATTGTTCCTTGCTGGGCCAAGTGTCATGACCAAGGATTTTGTTTCCTTCCCTCTGATTCCAGCATCAAGACCCCAAAAGCTCCTTACTTTAAAGTTAAGAAGAATTACTTTCAGATTTTTTTCCCAGATTAATTTTTTGAAGTAATATATATTTAATGTAGAAAATGTAGTAAATACATACAAGTAGGAAAAAACAGGAAGGAAGAGAGAGAGGAATAGAAAATGAAAAGACACCTGAAAATCCAGCTTTATGGAGCATTTACTAGAAATACTTCACATAGTGTTCATACAGGTAATCAGTACATTGAAGAGAAAATACTTCCTTTATTGATAAGGGGAAACATCTATGCCTACATAAGCAAACCGAAAATAGGAAGGATTCTGTCCTAATTCTCAATTCCCTTATGTGTCACAGACTTTCAACTTTTATTCCACATACTTATTGAGCATTTGCTATCTGCCAGGCGCTGTGCTTACTCTTGCGAGTAAAATATGGTCAAAAATAATCATTGTCCCTGCCTTCCTGAAGGTTACATTCCAGTAGGGAGAGGTAGATATTAATCAAATAGTCACATGTGGGCATGTATAATACAAATTGAGTTCAAATGCTGACAGGAAAAGAGCTTGGTTCTTTGAGGACATATAACAAAGGAACCGCATGGACAGGGAGGTATTGCAGTGGTCCAGGAAGTCTCCCTGGAAGGAATGATGCTTGAATTGAGATCTGAAAGAAGAGTGGGAGGACTTCCCTGGTGGTGCAGTGGTTAAGAATCCGCCTGCTAATGCAGGGGACATGGGTTCAAGCCCTGGTCCAGGAAGATCCCACATGCCATGGAGCAACTAAGCCCGTGCGCCACAACTACTGAAGCCCGCGTGCCACAATTACTGAAGCCTGTGCGCCTAAAGCCCGTGCTCCGCAACAAGAGAAGCCACTGCAATGAGAAGACCACACACCACAATAAAGAGTAGCCCCTGCTCTCCGCAACTAGAGAAAAGCCCGCGTGCAGCAACGAAGACTCAATGCAGCCAAAAATAAATAAATAAATTTTTTTAAAAAAGTGGGAATTTACTAAGCAAAGGAGGCGAGGTGGGAGAGATAGGTTAGGGAGCATTCCAGAGAGAAGGCAGAAATTCAGTGATGAATATGCAGACGGTGAATTCAAGTAACAGAAAGCTGTTGTGGCTGAAGCAGAAAGAGCTGGCAGGGAGTGGGGAAGAAACCCACTTTAGGTGGCCTTCACAGTCTAGGGGCTGGGTGGGTTCCTAGCAGAGTGGAAGGCCAGATGCCATCCTTTAGGATAGAGGTTGGATGAGAAGGTGGTGTGCATTAGCCTAAGTGCCCACAGAGAAGTCTGTTCAGATCCCTGACACAGGCTTTTGTGTGCTCTGAACTGGACATTTTTATCAGTCGCAATGGCCTCAGCTCATGAATGCCAAACAAGCACCTTCCACAAAAGGCGTTGCAGGGTATGTAGCCACCTCATCATGCAAATGGCCACATAGCTCATTCTTGGGGACCTTCCAGGCAAATGCTTTCCCACCTCTATGAGGAAACCACATCCTTCTCTTTCTTCACCTTCAGTAACAAATGGCATTACAAGGTAGAGAATACACAGGAAGCATGCCAACAGGAAGCACCCCCCAAAGAACCTCTAGTCCTGCAGGTTGCAAACTCGAGTGGGAGGCGCAGGGTGCAGAGGGGGGCTAAATGGAACACTCCTGTCTCCCCCAAGGAAATCTGAAGTGGAAGCTCATCATGTAAAATGAATAAAGCAACGACATTGGTCTTGTTGTAGGGGGCCCAGAACCTTCTTCCCCTTTCTCCATCCCCTAAGGTGGCTTCTAAGGTCAGTTTTATTAACAAAATAGAAAGTTGATATTCATGCAAGGGGGCAACTTTCCTAGTAAGACATTTCTAGGTGCAACTGAAAATTTTGGAAGAAAAGTAAACAAGAAAGATAAGAAAACTTGGCAGCAGGGCTATGTGTACCAATCCTCTTCTTGGAATACTTGCGTAATTCCTCATTGCACTTAAATTCCAGACTTCATACCATACTATGAGACCTCGCATGATCTGGTCCCTCCCTTCTGTTAGGAACTAAGACTGTACTATGACTGCCTGCATCACTATACTCCAGCTTACTCTCTGCCTCAGCACCATTGCACTCACCTCATATCTACATGGCTGGCTCCTTCTTTATTCCGTTCTCTACTTAAATATCTACCCCCTCAAAAAGGTTTCCCCTAACCACGCTCTCTGAAGTAGTCCCTTCCCCACTCCCAGTCACTCTAGCCTGGTACCCTATTGTGTCTTACCGCTATCTGAAATTTTCTGGTGTGTTTTACTTGTTTTTCTCTCTCTCAACTACAATGTAATTTACGTGAGTACAGCGATCTCGTTCAACATCATATCTGCAAAGCCTAGAACAATGCCTGGTACTCAATAAATGTTTGTTGGATGAATGGATGTAATAGTATTCTCATATATGGAGGATAGTCATGTGGATAAAAAAAATTCATTTATTCATCTAAGAAATGTGAGATAACAAATATTCATTCATTAATAAATAATTATTGAGAGACTATCATGTCCTAGGCACTGGGGATAAAAGGTAAAAATAGAGGAGGCATCCCTACCCTTAAGGAGCTCATAGTGTTGTGGTCAATGTGGAGAAATGTGGAGAGAATCCAAGACATGAGGACTTACTGGTCATGGGACGTGAGGAAGAGGGACGAAAAATGAACCCCGGGTTTTAGACTTGGGCAGGTGAGGAGATTATTGTGCCATTCTGGGAGCAAAGGAACCTCAGATAAGAAGGGGAGAAGAAGGTCAGCTTTAGAAATGTGGAGCTGTGGAATATCCAGTGGAAATATCCAGTAAGGAGGTAGATATCCAAGTCTTGAGCTTGAAAGAGAAGCCTGGCTGGAAATACAGAGCTGGTGAATCAAAGGCAGTGCTTGTAGACATGGGAGTAGGTGAGACAAAGTAGGTAAAATGAAGTGAGGAGAAAAAAAGAAAGAGGGGCCTTGGAGAAAACCAACATTTAAAGGGTGGTTAGAAGCCAAACCTGCAAAAGAATCTAAAAAGGAGAAATCAAAATAATGGAAACCACAGAACTCATTGTCATAGTAACTGAGGGAAGACAGTGCCTAATACATTAGAGATGCCATAGTACGAGGACTGAAATGTATCCATTGAACTTGGTGACAGAGCAGCCTTCAGTAATCTTTGCCATAGCCATTGCCATGGCGTGTTATAGCTGGGCATGATATTTTTGTTTGCTGTGAAGGGAAGTGAAGACTGGGAAACGGAGAGAGAGGTAGAAAGCTCTTGTAAGGTGCTCGGCCCTGAAAGGAGGAGAAAGATGGAAGGGTAGCTGAAGAATCTGGCTAGAAAAACACATTCAGTAATACTCTAAAGAGCAGAACAAGGATCTTGAATGGAAACTACTGCGAGGCTGCCTTGGTTTAAAACTTTGTAACCATTAGCATTGTTCAAAAATGGGTTGGGCTGCCTCCAGAAGTACTGAGCTCTTGATTACTAGAGGTATCGAAGAATAGCCTAAATGTTACAGTATATTAACAAAGAGTAAGGTGTTCAATCAGTAGTCTAGGCTTCCACCATAAGAAACTGGAGAAAGAAAAGCAAATTAAACCCAAAGCAATCAGAAGAGTGGACATAATAAAGATAAGAACAGAAATCAGCAACATTGAAAGCAGAAACACTATAGGGAAATATAAATGAAACTAAAAGCTGATTCTTTGGGGAAAAAAATTGATAAAATTCATAAACCTCTAGCCAGACCAAGAAAAAAAAAAGAGAAGACACAAATTACCAGTATCAGGTATGAAATAGGGATATCACTATAGATCTCACAGACATCACAAGGATAATAAAGGCATACTACAAGCAACCCTAAGCCCATAAATTAAACTTAGATGAAAGGAATCAAGTCTTTGAGTCACAGAAAACCCCAAAACTCACTTAAAAAAAAATCGATAACTTGAACAGTACTATATGTGCTAAAGAAATTGTATACCTAGTTAAAAAAAAAAAAAAGACTTCCAACAAAGAAAACTCCAGATACAGCTGGTTTCGCTTGTGAATTCTACCAAAAATTTAAGGAAGAAATAATAACAATTCGAGAAAATAGAAATTCCAGAAAATAGAATACCAAAAATTTAAGGAAGAAATAATAACAATTCCAGAAAATAGAAAAAATAGAACTCTTTCCAACTTATGAGGTCGGCATTACCCCCTAATACCAACACCGACGACACTTGAAAACTCCAAATCAGTGTCTCTAATGGATATAGAGTAAAAATCCCCCCAAAAATATTAGCAAATAAAATCCACCAATACATAAGAAGGATAATGCATCACAACCAAGTGAAGTTTACCCCAAGAATGCAAGGCTGGTTCATCATTCAAAAATCAATCCATATAGGGACTTCCCTGGTGGTGCAGTGATTAAGAATCCACCTGCCAATGCAGGGGACACAGGTTCGAGCCCTGGTCCGGGAAGATCCCACATGCCGCGGAGCAACTAAGCCTGTGTGCCACACTACTGAGCCAGCGCACCACAACTACTGAAGCCCGCGTGCCTAGAGCCTGTGTTGCACAACAAGAGAAGCCACGGCAATGAGAATCCTGCACACCACAATGAAGAGTAGCCCCTGCTCGCCGCAGCTAGAGCGAGCCCACGTGCAGCAATGAAGACCCAAAGCAGCCAAAAATAAATTTAAAAAATTAAAAAAAAAATCAATCCATGTAATTCACCATATTAATGAATGAAGAGTAGCCTGAATAATAAATAGGCAAGTTTTCAAATTATATGATGAATCAAAGGATCTAAGCTTAGACATAGCAGTAAAGACCAAGTTACTTAATTTACTGGTTTGGGGAGGAACAGATTAATTAAGAAAGTGAGGAAATTTCCCCTCTGGCTAAGAAACTGAGAATGACAGTCAGATCAAGCAGGTCTCTCTGGAGAGTTCAGTTGTCCTCCTTCTGTCATCCTCACTTCAAAGACTGAGGGAGTTTAGGGGTTTCTTTCTTGAGCAGCTGGCCTGCTATATTTCCAGGATGGCCATGTTCTACCCATGCCTGGTTAAGAAAGCCAAGGGCCCTCACAATCCTGATTTTCTCAAGATGCTTTAGAAGCCAAGAGTATCAGAGTTGAATGAAGGCTGGATCTTACCTAATCCAGATCCCCACACAGTTTAAAGAAGAGAAACCAAGACCCGTGGAGGGTGGCTCGTGTAGGTCCCCTTCCCCATCACTGAAATCCAGTGATCATTAGCTGGTCCTGGTACAGTAAGCCCATTTGACCATATCTTCCAGGCCTGTCCTCCCCCAAACTTTCTCCGCCAGGCTTTGTAGTACACGTTTGCTTTTAGCCTTTACTTTTATGCATAAAGAGTCCCCATCAAAACCTGTCTGGGTCCTAGTCCCTCTTCCCTCACCAGTTGGAGTCTGGGGTGGAGAAAAGCAACCAGACCCAGGCCTTCACACAGAGGCATCCTGTATTACTGGATTGGAGGATTGGTCTAGCTACCTGCTTTGAGCCCATAGGCCTCACAGCTAGCCAGATGAACATAGTCTGGGTCCATCATCTCTATTTGATCCCACTGCCACTTTGAATTCTTTCAACAAATTCCTTATAAGGTTGTAATGAAAATGTACTGCACACTCATTATGTCCAGGGTCTGTGCTATGAGGCTATGCGTTCTCTCACTTCATCCTCACAGTAACCCATTAAAATAGGTACTGTTCTCATCCTCATTTTGCAGATAAATGAATAGGCTCAGAGAGGTTAAGCAACGTGCCTAAGATCCCACAGCTAGTTAAGTAGAAGTGTTAGGATTTGAACCCAGGTCTGGCTAACTCCAGTGTTCAAGCTTTTAGTAATGAAAATTCTTTCTGGTTTAAGATAAAAATGGTTTTCTCTTTCTTTCCCTCCTTCTCTATTTTCAGTCTCAGGAGGAAGTCTGTGATTTGCTCCATGCTGCACCCTTCCAAAACATCTTGCCTAGAGTCTACATCAAAGGTAAGAAACCACTGACAGCAGCTAAATGGCCAGTCTGAATTTGCACCTCATGCTCACTTAATCCCAATAAACTCAGATGTGCGGTCAGAAATGGAGAAGTTGAGAGCTTTGGACAGCTATTGGGTAGTCACAGAATTGGAAATGCGTGCTCCAAATGCTCCAGGCCTTGGTCCTTCTAGAATATCCCTAGTAAGTTGCTGTCTAGCTTGGTTGGTCTAAATCCTTCAAGTGATGGGGAACTCACCACCCCATGAGGTAGATGATTCCACTGTTGGGCACAGATAATAGAACATTTTCCTTGTAGTGGGTCCTGATCACACTTGCCAGAACCAGGGAAAACAGTTCTACACGCTCCATCCAAGTGTTGGAATACAAATACGTCACCAGGTCCTCTGAGAGCTCTTCCTTCCCCATTTCCCCCGGTGTGCCCTGAATCTCATTTTCTGCCTACTGTTCCTTTTGCAGAGGGGGAGCGTTTGGAGGTCCGGATGAAACGCCTGGAAGCCAAGTACGCGCCACTTCACCTGGTCCCTCTGATAGAGCGGCTGGGGACCCCTCAGGTACGATCCTCCTATCACGGACTCGGAGAACCAAAAGGAACTTTAGAGGGAGAGAGAGCATTTGGTCCAACCTCCTCATTGTACAGATGGGGAAACTGAGGCCCAGAGAGAGAAACAGAAAGTCTAACAGCACACAGCCTGTTAGTGGCAAGGGCAGGTCTTGAATGAGTTTTGCTGACTCTCAGGCCTGCACCCAGTATCATCTATCCTGCCGAGAAAGAAGGAAGTCAGACAAGTGTCTGTCACTCCCCGTTAGGTATTAAGAATTCTGCTGAGTTATCTCTCAGAATTAGAACCGCACGCCCTGTGAACCGGCAGTTCATCTCTGGGTATCTTTGCTAAAAAAAACTCTTACAGGAACACAAGATGTTTACCACGGCATTGTTTGTTAAAGCAAAAAACTGGAAACAACCTAAATGTCAATCAGTAGAGTGTTGACTAAATAAAATGTGGTAAAATCATTCAAATGATGAATACCTGCTACATAATAATGAAAAGAAAAAAATCAGATCTAGATGCATCAGTGTGGACAGACCATGAGCACATGGTTAGGTGAATAAAGCAAGTTGCACTACAGGTCATGGAGCATGATGCTATTTGTATTTTTTTAAACACATATCAAAAAACCATATTAAGTAAAACTTTTCCTAGGAAATGAAAAACACCCAGTTCATAATGGTGGCAACCTCTGAAGAAAGATGAAAGGGACAGAGATGGGTGGGGAGATCAAAGAAGGCAGCTTTATCTGTAATGTTCTAATATTTTTGAAGGTGAATGAGCTCAGGTGTTAAATCTGTAATTAAAACTCATTTTTATAAACCTGAACATGGAGATTCTCCTGCCTTTGGAGAACTCACAAACCGTGCAGGCAGTCAGGAAAGAAGATACTTTGGAGGGGAAAGGGATGAAACAAACAGCATGTTCTGTCTCCTTTCAAGTTGATTCAAGTTGAATCAAGCATTTGGTGGTGGGGCAGGGCACGGATCAGGGTAGGAATTCAGGAAGAAGAGAAAACAGGGCACTGCAGCGAGACAAGCCAGTATGGCTTGTTCTGTTCCACAAAACCCAAAACCGACTGTTTAAAAGGTTTAGGATTCAGATCCGCTCTTGGACTAGCATCCCTAAGGTCCTCTCTCCTATCATCACAAAAGCTCATGAATCAGAAAAATTCTCATCCTCCACAGAGGGCGGAAGGCGGCCTCTTCTCTCGAAAAACATGGCAAGTGTTGGAGCCCATGACAGGGCCCCATCTGCCCAGGTGTCACACTGATGAGCAGCCCCAGCCAGACCCCCTGCAGGCCACCCACCTCCTACTGAAAACAGTGACTAAACATTTAGTGACATTTGGGTTCTTTAGTCACCACAGAGAGAATGTAGATACTGTGAAATATGCACATTTTCTTTTTTGGCCTTCCGGGGCTGAACACAGGAGATCCTCTAAAGATTGCCTTCTAGGGAGAAATCCCCCAAGCCAGCGACATATAAATGTGTCTGCTCCACTGTTGGTGTCATCCTACAAGAATCTGGCCTCTCACACCCAGGCTTCGGCATGTGTTTCCACTTAGGAGTCTGTGAATTCCTTCCGTGTTCTGATGAACACTATTTCCTTGGGACTGATAGAAATCTCAATTTGTCAAATGCTGATGTTTAACAAACAAAAGCCTAGACATTCTGCCAGAGAGGAAATGCCAGTTTTATAAGTCTCCCAGCCCTTAAGAAATAGTCCAAAACTTAGTCCTCCTGTAGACCAGAGAAACATTTTTAAAATATTAACGTCCAAGCTTGCTGGGGTTCAGGGAACTCACATAACTTCTAGGTTGGTGACAGGGAAATTCTGCTACATGTTTAATGTATTGCATTTCTTGTATTTGTTTCTAGGAAAAATTGAGGTGACCTGGTTTGTTGCCCAGTGCTATCATGAATTAATGTTCTGTCAGGGAGTTGAAGGACTCCTCTTTCCAGCTTTACCCCTGAATTGTTGCATAATCTAGTGCTAGACATTTAATATCTTGGTCTTTGTTTTCCCATCTATAAAATGGGCGAATAGCTGTTTTGTCTTTTTAGCTGAGCTGCCTTTCACAATCACTATGATAAACAAATAAGTAAAAAGCTTCTAAAAAACAGAAAGGAAAGAGCGAGCATGGAGATATTTTTCTCCAGAGTATCCTAAATATAATCAAAGTACTCCATGCAGATATATGTTTCCACATGATTTCACAGATGCTTTTTCTATACCCTTGTTAACTCAGAAAAGAATGGCAGAAAGAGAGAAAAAAATTCCCCACTGAGTGGAACAGAAATGGCTAAAATTTTTGTTAAACATACACACATAGTATATATATACATATATATATATATGAAACACAAAGTCACAGATTGAGGGTATATGCAACAAACAATCTTTAGTGCACTTTTTCAGATTAGAAGAACACTCATATCAAAAGAAAAAAGAGGGCTTCCCTGGTGGCGCGGTGGTTAAGAATACGCCTGCCAGTGCAGGGGACACGGGTTTGAGCACTGATCCAGGAAGATCCCATATGCCATGGAGCCACTAAGCCCACATGCCGCAACTACTGACCCAGCGCTCTAGAGCCCGCAAGCCACAACTACTGAGTCCACGTGCCACAGCTACTGAAGCCTGAGTGCCTAGAGCCCGTGCTCTGCAACAAGAGATGCCACCGCAATGAGAAGCCCACGCACCGCAACGAAGAGTAGTCCCCGCTCACCTCAACTAGAGAAAGCCCACGTGCAGCAACGAAGACCCAATGCAGCCAAAAATAAATAATTAATTAATTAAAAGCAAAAAGAAAGAAAAAAGGGCATGAAAGAAAACTCACAGCCTAAGAAATATAAATGCCAACAAACAGGAGAAAAAGTGTTCCGCTTTACCAGTGATCAATGCAACGTGAAAGAGAAGGATATAGCTCTTCATTTCGCAGGTTGGCTAAGAACTTTTCTTCATGATAATGAAGTACTGCTAAAGGCACAAGGAACAGACTTGACACAGACAGGTGTACAGTGGTTCAGCTTTTCTTGGGACTAATTTGTCACTATGTAACAAAAGCCTTTTAAAACTGCTTATACTCTTTGACTGGACAGTTCTACTTCTAGGATTTTATCCTAAGAAGATAACCAGAGAGAAGCTCAAAAAGTGTAATATATAAGGATAATTACTTACGAGTTGTCTATAATGATGAAAACTTGCGAGCAATTTAAAATAACCAACAGGAATAGAGAACTAAATAAATGACGTATGTCAATGGCCATTTTATGTAGCCATTAAAAAACCATATTACTGAATATACTAAAGGAAATTTTTTTTTAGTACCAGTATCTTAAGAGAAAAAAACAATGTAGATAGTGTGACCCAAACTGTGTTAAAATAGATACATATACATGCTCACATACATAAACACAAATAAATCATACATAAGTATTTTAAGAAAGCTCATCTGTGGGTGATGGGATTTATGGGAGATTTTTATTTTCTTATAACATTTTTACAATTTTTTTCCAGATTTTACTCTTGTAGCTCATAGGAAAACCCATAAAGGTAAACAGTTTTTCAGGAAAGGGGCAAAGCCCCTAACCATTTCAGTCAAGGCCCTTTGGTTGGCTCTGGTTGGGGGGGGTCATTAGAGTTCAAAATCTGTCTGCAGGTTTATAAACCCTGTTGCTAATTCTTTAGATCCTCCCACAGTTGTCAGGCCCTGAGGACTGATACAGACTAACTAAATGCACAGGTTAACTAGTAAGCCAGAACTCTCTGTATTAATTTCTGAAGGAGAATAATCATGACTCGAGAACAAACGTGGGTTCTTTATTTACTGAGCATCTTCGCTGTACCAGGCACTCTCTTTCTAAAGTGGAGAGCCCTGTCAGGGTCCAGGTACTACCACAGGGAGTTGCCTGGTGAGAACAGAGTCAAGCACTGGGGTCAGGGTTTTTGAAAAGAAGTATTTCTAGCTAACTGTGGCAGCTTCTCTGCGCTGGAGCGATCTTTCTCTGCCACCAGAATCAAGATGAGTCACCGTGAATCAGGGTTCCCTCTTGTGTTCGAAACACAGGTCGTAAGCTCTTCTTCCCCAATTCACGTTTTTCGTCCTAGACTTCTTTCAGTTTATAGCTGTCATGACAGCTACACTCCTGACCCACATTCCTAAAGGGCTCCAGCATTGGTGTTTCCTGATTTACTTCCCTTCATGGATTAATTTAATTGAGGCCGCCCTCTTTCTAGGGGCTGTAGGGTGTGGGGAGCGTGCAGGGAGCAGGCAGGCAGACTCCACGCAGCCACACTGTACACTGAGCTCTCGGGCGGGCCCGCCCTCTGGGGAACTGACCCCAGGAGTGCCCTGTGGACCTCTCTGTCTCTGAAGCCGGCCCTCTTAAGCTTTGTCCCTAGATTTGGAGATTGTACTTTGACCTTAGATGTTAATATCTATTATCTTTGCACATGGCTTTGAGACCTCTACCCCTAGATATTTTCTGCTCCTGCAGACGGTAATGTGTTTTGAAGTACTAGTCTAGCTGGCTGATTATTAGAGATGTAGTAACCAGATGCCATATGAGAAGCCAGTTTAAATTATTAAGGAAGATTGTTAACAGTGGTCAGAGAACTTCTAACGGGAGGAATAATCTGTAAAATCAGCGACAAATTTTTAAGAGTAACATATGCTTATTGTAGCACATTCAACTGTACAGAAGTATTTATAGTAAAATGAAAACCCCACCTGCTTCTCCAAGCCCATCTGTTCCCACAACTGATGTTAATCCTTCTAGAATGTTTTACACTCTCACCCCCACATACACATACGTGCGTACAGTTTTGTGTGTCTGTCTGTGGGATTGTGTTACTGATGTCTTTTAATAGGATTGTAGTATATGTCCTCTTCTGCAACTTGCTCTATTCACTTAACAATTTAATCCACAGCTCTAGACTACTAGGATTCAAATCCCAACTTTTCCACTCACTGACTGCCTCTCTGAACCTCAGTTTCTTCTTCAATAAAATGGGGATAATAATGGCATCTTCTTCATGGGGTTTATGTAAGGAGTAAATAAGGTAGGTACTTAACGAATGCATAGAACAGGGCCTGGTGTATTACACACACAGTGAGTGTGTGCTAGTAGTAGTAACAGTACAGTAGTAGCAATAGTACTAGTAGTAGCATCATCTCAGTCTTTTCAAAGGCTACCTAGCATTTCATTATATAGATGGATTGAAATTTTTTTATACTATTCCTCTAGCGATGGCTCCTCGATTTTACTTACCCCAAGACTTCCCCCTGCGATTGAACTCAGGTTTATAAAGTTAGTGCCCTGCTCTGGGCAAGACCTCAGTTCTGGTGAATGAATTACAGATGCAGCCAGCTCTGGGGTTTGGGAATATCGGGTGAGAGGTAGAAAATGAGGTCTGAGGTGTGACTGGCAGGTGTATGTACTCTCCCGTTCCCAGCAAATCGCCATCGCTCGGGAGGGCGACCTCCTGACCAAGGAGCGGCTGTGCTGCGGCCTGTCCATGTTCGAGGTCATCCTGACCCGCATCCGGAGCTACCTGCAGGACCCCATCTGGCGGGGCCCCCCGCCCACCAACGGCGTCATGCACGTCGACGAGTGCGTGGAGTTCCACCGGCTGTGGAGTGCCATGCAGTTCGTCTACTGCATCCCCGTGGGGACCAACGAGTTCACAGCTGAGTGAGTAGTCCCAGGGAAGGCGGGGTCGCCCCCCCCAACCTGCTCATCCCCCACCCGAAGAGCCATCGGGCAGCCAGAGCTCAGCCAGAAAGGAGGGCAGGGGCGGGGTTGTCCAACAGCGGTTTGTTGAGCACGTGCTGTATGTCGGTCAGGGTTCTAGGTGCCGGACATGCATCTGTGCAGAGCAAAAGTAGACAGTTCCTGGCATGTGGGGTTGACAGGGCCAAGAGAAGACTAGAAAATAGATATAAGGTGCATCTAATGAGGTCCCTTGGCAGCGAGGGCAGGAAGGACAACAGATGCCCATGAAGAGAGACAGGTGGATTATAGGAATTTACTTCACAGATGACAGCTGAGCTGGAACACTGCTTAGGATTCAGCTCTTAGAGGGGAGAAGGGGACCCCACAGGGAAGGCTCCAAGTGGTTGAAGACAGACATGGAGTGTGTGCATATCGGGGCCTTGGACCTCTCAGGGCCTGTCTTCACGGGACTAGAAGCTGGGCCTTTGGAAGGGGTGGGGTGGGGGGAGCTCTGGCCAGGGCTTGGTATTAAGATCTCACCGCCCACCCCAGCAGAGCTCCAGGGGTCGTAGAACAGAGACAGGCTCCCCTAGCAGAAGGTGGGCCCCACCTTGCTCATGAGGCCTCTGCTCCTAAAAAGCAGGGGTGCCTTTGAGAGGAACCCAGTCCTGTTCTCAGAGAAGACAGAAGCAAAGCCCCATTCTCCTGTCACTCACCCAGCTACACAGCAAGAGCAGAGTGGTGAAGAGGGCAGACAGGGCCTGCCCTCCGGGAGCCAGGAGCTCTGGAGGAAACATGCACGGGGGCCAGAGAGGCCTCCCCGAGAGAGTGGTGCTGGGAGTGGGATGGGAAGGCTGTTTCCAGAGCAGCTGCACTTTCCGCGACAGCGGTGGGGAAGCTGGGAAACCTTCCCAGTGGGCTGCGCTGCATTCAAGGGCGAGCGATCCAGCCAGGAGATGCCCCACGGCCTCCCAAATTGCCCAGGTGGCCGTTGAGAGTTGGGGGCGTGCAGGCTGAGCTTCGCCAGACCCAAGAGGACTGGCAGCCCTGCACACCAGCAGCGTCTGTTCATGCCCCATCGTGTCCCTCCCCCACCCCCAGTCCCTGCCCTCTCCACCTACACTGGCCAGCTGGTCTCCTGGTTTGAAACCACCCTTCCCCTCCCAGGTGTTCCTCTGGTTCCTTTCCAGAGCCAAGACAGAGCTTCATCAGAATTCTAACTGGCTACATAAATCTCAAAGGCTGGTTGGATTTTTTTTCTTGCAAATTTGTCTTCTTCAAAGCTGATTTTTCTTACATTAGTGGGGCGACAGACTGACACCTCTTTATGGCTAGCAGGGCTTATAATATAACCAGAGTCCCAGGAACAAATGAGTCCACACTCACAGCTTCCCTTGTACCCATTCTACAGATTAAGAGAATTGGCCCAGAGGTGAGCCAGCTCACTAGCTGTACTGCTGGTCCAAGATGAGGGTCCCTTCCCCCTCTGCCTCCTGCTTCTCACTCCAGCTGCTTCCTCTCCCACTCCCAGGCAGTGTTTTGGAGATGGCCTGAACTGGGCTGGCTGCTCCATCATCGTCCTGCTGGGCCAGCAGCGTCGCTTTGACCTATTCGACTTCTGTTACCACCTGCTGAAAGTACAGAGGCAGGACGGGAAGGATGAAATCATTAAGAATGTGGTAAGCAGCTCGTGGCTGGGTCCTGGGAGTTGGGGCCAGGCCTGACAAGCAGGCCTTTCATCGGCAGAGGAGGGTGAGCTGCTTATGGAGGCCAGCTCCCCACACCGCAGCAGGTAGGTACAGAGACATTCAGCAGCTGGTGACCTTCTCGTAAGAAGCCGTGAGTCACTGGCTCGTAACCCACTGGGATGAATCACATCACCCCGCAGGGCAGGGCCAGCCTCCAGACCTGAAACACACCTTCCCTGTGCCAGTCAGACTCTGCTAATGCTGCTTCGTCATCTGCACAAACTCTGACTGAACACGAAAGTTGTGCAGCCACGGGGATGGGATGAGCGCCGCTGTCGTGTGTCGGGTAGGCAAGGCTGCTGCGGGAGCATCAAGAAGGGCTGTCTAAAGCAGACTGAGGGGCTGGGCAGGGGCCTCAGAAGGCTCCCCCTAGAGGCGATGCTTGGGCAAAGTCCAGAATGACCAGCTGCAAATAGCCAGGCAGAAAATAGGGTGCAGGATGGGGAGAATGTTCTAGGCAGAGGGAACAGCTAGAGCAAAGGCACAGAGGCATGAAGATGTATGGCGGGAACAGAGGGTGGGTCTGCAGGACCTGCTGAGAGGAAAAAGAGGCAGGAGCCACCTCAAAGGTTTTTTGTTTGCTTTGAGGTAGAACATACGTAACATAAAATTTGCTGTTTTAGCTATCTTTAACTGTTTACTGCATTAAATTCACTCACCTTGTTACGCAACCATCACCACCTCCATCTTCAGAACTTTTCATCTTCCCCAGCTGAAACTCTGTGCCTAGGAAACAGTAACTCGCCATGCTCCCTCCCCGCAGCCTCTGGTAACCACCCTTCCACTTTCTTTCTCTGTGAGTTTGACTGCTCTAGAGGTACTTCGTATAAGTGGAATTCTCACTCAGCATAATGTGTTCAAGGCTCACCCTGTTGTAGCATGTGTCAGTATTTCCTTCCTTTAAAGGCTGAATAATATTCCATTGTATGTATACACCGCATTTTGTTTATCCATTCATCTGTCGATGGACGCTTGAGTTGCTCCCGCATTTTGGCTGTTGTGAATCATGCTGCTGTGATCATGAGTGTACAAATAACTGTTCAAGACCCTGCTTTCATTGCTTTGGGGTATATACCTAAAATTGGAATTGCTGGATCATGTGGTAATTCTGATTTTAATGTTTTGAGGACCACCATACTGTTTTCCATAGTGACCACACCATTTTACATTCCCACCAGCAATGCACAGGAGTTCCAATTTCTCTGTATCCTCCCCAGCACTTGTTATTTTCTGTGTATCTTTGGAAATAGCCATTTTAATGTGTGTGTGAAGTGGTATCTCATTGTGGTTTTGATTCACATTTCCTTAGCAATTAGTGATATTAGCATCTTTTCATGTGCTTATTGGCTATTCGTTTATCTTCTTTGGAGGAATGTCTATTCAAGTGTTTTGCTCACTTTTTAATTGGGTCATTTGGCTTGTTTTTGTTTGTTTGTTTGTTTTGCTGTTATTTAATTGCAGGTGTTCTTTCTATATTCTGGATATTAATCCCTTATCAGATATATGATTTGAAAATGTTTTCTTTCCTTCTTTGGGTCACCTTTTCACTCTGTTGATAGTGTCCTTTCATGCAAATAAGTTTTTAATTTTGATGTATTCCAATTTATTATTTATTACCTGTGCTTTGGTGTCATATCCAAGAAATCATTGCCAAACTCAATGTCATAACGCTTTTCCTCTGTTTTCTTCTAAAAGTTTTATAGTTTTCACTCTCATGTTTAGGTCTTTAATCCATTTTGAGCTAATGTTTTGTATATGGTGTAAAGTAAGAATCCAACTTCTTCTGTGTGTGGATATCCAGTTTTCCAGCACCGTCTATTGAGAAGACCATTCTTTTTCCATTGAATGTTGTGGGCACCCTTGTCAGAAATCATTTGACCATATATAAAAGGGGTTATATCTGGGCTGTCTGTTTCATTGGTCCATATGTCTGTCTTCATGCTAGAACCACACTGTTTTGATTACTGCAGCTTTGTGGTAAGTTTTGAAACTCAAAGCGTTTTATGGTCAAGTTCACATTTCACTGTCAAGCTCTGGGCACCCATAGAAGGCCTTTAAGCAAGAGAGTGGCATGATCATTGAAGCATCAGGACCCCAGACCCCACCCTCAACTGAATTCTTCCCTTTCTCTTGATTTCTCTGTCCCCTCCTCCCATCCCTAACCTGCACGTCCCTGTCCTTCTACAGCCCCTGAAGAAGATGGCAGACAGGATCAGGAAGTACCAGATCTTGAACAATGAGGTTTTTGCCATCCTGAATAAGTACATGAAGTCCGTGGAGACGGACAGTTCCACCGTGGAGCATGTGCGCTGCTTCCAACCACCCATCCACCAGTCCCTGGCCACCACCTGCTAGGCGGAAGGTCCTGCAAACCCTCGACCTGGAGGAGAAGCAGGAGAGAGAAAGCCACAACCAGCCTGCAACAGGGTCTGACTGGACAGTGTGTGGGATGGACCTGGAAGGAAACAAGAACCTCCCCAAACACATCTGCACCTCCTGAGGGCTGGGCCTGTGCATGCTCTCCCACAACATCTCCATGGTGGTTTCTCCATAGTGTAAATGGAAAAAAAAAAAAAAAGAAAAGAAAAGAAACAGGGCAGTATATGCTTTTTTCTTTTTTACTTTTTTTCCCTCAGCTGTGTTAAGAGCCCTAGTTTTACCCTTTCTCCATCTCGTGGTCCCCTACATCTGTGGTTGCTTCCCAAGACCTCCTCCTCAGATGGAGACCTCCAACCCAATGCCCACGTGCCACCCCAGAACTGAAGTCTTAGAGATGGAGAAAAGAGTGTGGTGATGCCCCAAGATGTCAGCCTGACCATGCTTCCACTTCCTAGCATCTTCACCTCCTCTCGCTCCCTCCCTCCACTTCCCAAGATGGCATCTTCTTCTGCTCTTTACGCCAGGGATTCTACCACCAAGAATACTCCTGGACCAGGCGCTGAGAGCCATGGTGAATGGGAGACGAGGTTCCTGGTATTGGTACCATGGTAGATGGTGTTGTGGTGTTGCCTTTGACCTTCCATGGACTCCCAAAACCACATTCTGACTCCCCTCTCAGGGCACTCCTAGAGAGAATTCAGAAATGCATTCACAACTGGAATGGGTGAGTAGAATTGGGGTAAGAAGATGGTCAGAACCGCTATGTAGAAGCAGTATTTAAGAACACAGCCAGGGATTCCATAGTCCAAGACAGAAAGCTATTAGACCACCTCATCAGCTTGATGGTGAGAGGGTCCTTTATTCATTGAGCAAATGCTTAGTGAGCACCAAGTTGCACAGGGTAATGGACACTGGGGCTACAGCTTTGAACAGGCCAGGCATGCACTGCCCACAGCATTAGCCAGCGACCAAATTAGGGGCCACTTCTTGGCACAGAATCTCTCATCAAGGAAAACTGTCACAAGAAAGAAAATATTAAAGGGTTATTTTAATAGAAGCCAGAAACATCTTGGGGTCAAGGAGGTAAGGAATATAAATAATACTTGTCAACGAGCTTTTAATACCAAAATATACCCCAAAGAGGATCCTGTTCTAGTGAATCAGGACTTCTGTTGTCCTAGAAGCTGAAAGATTCCGGCGACATTTTATCTTTGACTGTCAACTTCCTTGATGTTCCTTAACTTAGATTTAGAGGTATGGCGTGTATCTCACAGGGACGTGTCTACTTCCGTTTCCCTGACTGAACCAAAATTCCCTGCAGGATCTCCTACCAAGCATGGGGAGACTGTTTAGAAGGACAGAAGCCTTTGGGAAGTGAATTTCTCATTGCAGAGCACCTCATCATCAAAGGGAATCTATGACCCTGAGCTTGTAAGAACATATAAAGTGAGACATTGGATATTTCTCCCCCGGCCCAGGAAGGAAAAGAAAGAGAGAAAATAGAACAGTAATGATCTCCTCCCTCAGGGCAGATGAATGGAAATGGTTTCCATTAACCAGATGGCCCACTTCAACCCCATGGCAAGAGCAAAGAAGTGTCCATAGCAAGAGATTTGTGTTACCCACTCATGCTCACCAGGGAGGAGAGAGGTGGGGCTCGCCAAAGTATGGTCCAAAGGCCACATACATCAGGACCTCCTGAGATTAGCACGTTTAATGCAGATTCCTGGGCCCCATCTCACACCCATTGATTCTACAGCTCTGGGAGCAGGGTCAAGAAATCTGCACTTGCCACAAGCTGGATTGTTCTGTTGCACATGAGAGTCTGAGGACCACTGCTGTAGAGGCCCCCTGCACTGCTACCCTTGGGCTTCGAGCTCCCTCTGAGCCATGAAAGAAAATATTTGTTGGGAAGGAAAGTGAGTCAGGGTGGAAGCTGTCAGATCCTCCTGTCTGGAGCTGCCACTTCCTACTCTGATTTCTCATTTTTTTCTTCTTGATGACCATAGATGTATCCCAAAGGCAAAAGTGAGGCATTACACGACATGGGAGAACCACCAGGTAAAACTCACCTTCAAAACCCACATAAAATTTCTAAGCTCCAGAGCCTTCCGAGTCTTCATTCCTGTCTGGGAACAGTAGCTGGCTCACTCTCTCAGATTAAGTCTGGCTGTTAAGTCCTGGAGATCATTCTAAATCCTTGACCATTGCTTTGCAGAGATTTGGATCACCGGTTGGATGAGATTGCTATTTCCACAGTCCACCCCTCCCACCCTGCATTCATAGCCCTGAATTTGACCCTCTGGGTAGAATCCTGTTATCCTCAAGAGGTTTGATCCCAGTAAATTGAGGTCTTCACCTTTAGGAGAGACGTTTCATTTCCCTGGCTCACCAGCAGCATTGATTTACGAACACCGAAAGGGTTTAATAATTCTTTCCTTCCTGGTGTTACTGCCCACCCCCACTTTTGATTTTTTGTGTATCTAAGAACCAGGAAAAATAAAAACTTAGGTTTTAAAAGGTTAAAAAAAATTCTGTTTCAGAAACTGTCAAATGTACCATATTTGTATTAAGAGTTGTTGGGGATTTTTGTACAATGAATTTACATTTATTTATGGTGACTTATATTTACGCTTGTGATCACATAATGATGGTAAATTCTTAAATCATATTTGCTATGCAGCTGAAGATGATATTTTGCTTTGTATTTTGGGGTACCTGTGTTCAGTTGATAAACATTTCCATCTCCATTAAAACTGCTTCCAAACTAGTGAAATGAGCATCTTGTCTTGATTCTGGGTCATGTTCTAGCCGTCGTTGATCTGTGGAAGGCCACATGAAAACTGATGCCTAAGGATACAACCTGAAAGAGAATGGAGGAAGATAAAGAAGGCAAAGACATTGCGCCCTAAACTAATGGCTTGTTTTCCTTTCTCACTGGGGGAATTAAATCTTTACAAATTGACTTGCACTGGGCAAGATATCGGAGATGGTTCCTGAGCCTAGGGGATTCATAGTCTGACAGTGTAACTCTACAAACTATATCCCTAGTTTTGTTTTTTGGGGGTTTTTTTTTGTTGTTTGTTTTTTATTTTTTTAATTGAAGTGTAGTTGATTTACAATGTGTTAGTTTTAGGTGTACAGCAAAGTGACTCAGTTATACATATATATCCTTTTTCAGATTCTTTTCCATTATAGAGTGTTACAAGGTATTGAATATAGTTCCCTGTGCTATACAGGTGTTCGTTATTTTTCTGTTTTATATATGGTAGTGTGTATCTGTTAATCCCAAACTCCTAATTTATTCCTTCCTCCCTCCCCACATTGGTAATCATAACTTTGTTTTCTATGTCTATGAGTCTGTTTCTGTTTTGTAAATAAGTTCATTTGTATCATTTTTTAGATTCCACACATATAAGTGAAATCATGTGATATTTGTCTTTCTCTGTCTGACTTCACTTAGTATGAAAATATCTTGGTTCATCCATGTTGCTGCAAATTTCGTTCTTTTTATGGTTGAGTAATATTCCATTTTGTGTGTGGGGGCGGGGGGTGGCGAGCGTAAGGTTGGCCGAAAAGTTCATTCGGGTTTTTCCATCAGATCATGTGAAAAACCCAAACGAACTTTTTGGCCAGCCCAATATATATACACACACATATATAATATCTTTTTTATCCATTCATCTGTTGATGGGCATTTAGGTTGCTTCCATGTCTTGGCGATTATAAATAGTGCTGCTGTGAACATTGGGGTGCATGTGTCTTTTCGAATTAGAGTTTTTGTCTTTTCCAGATATATGCCCAGAAGTGGGATTGCTGGATCATATGGTAACTCTATTTTTCCTTATTGGCTGCACCAATTTACATTTCCACCAACAGCATAGGAGGTTTCCCTTCTCTCCACATCCTTGCCAACATGTTATTTGTGTTCTTTTTGATGATAACCGTTCTGACAGGTGTGAGGTGATAGCTCATTGTGGCTTTGATTTGCATTTCCCTGATGATTAGCGATATTGAGCATCTCTTCATGTGCCTGTTGGCCATCTGCCTGTCCTCTTTGGAAAAATGTCTATTCAGTTTTTCTGCCCATTCTTTAATTGGGTTGTTTGTTTTTTTGATGTTCAGTTGTATGAGCTGTTTATGTATGTTGGATATTAACCCCTTATCAGTCGTATCATTTGCAAATATCTTCTCCCATTCAGTACATTGTCTTTTTGTTTTGTCGATGATTTCCTTTGCTGTGCAAAAGCTTTTAAGTTTAATTAGGTCCCATTTGTCTACTTTTGGTTTTGTTTCCTTTGCTTTAGGAAATGGAGCCAAAAAAAATATTGCTGCAGTTTATGTCAAAGAGTGTGCTGCCTGTGTTTTCCTCTAGCAGTTTATCGGTCTTACATTTAGGTCTTTAATCCATTTTGAGTTTATGTCTGTATATGGTGTTAGAGAATGTTCTAACTTCATCGTTTTACCTGTAGCTGTTCCGTTTTCCCAGCAGCACTTACTGAAGAGACTGTCTTTTCTCCATTGTATATTTCTTGCCTCCTTTGTCATAGATGAATTGACCATAAGTGCGTGGGTTTATTTCTGGGCTTTCTATCCTGTTCCATATATAACATTTATCAATATATCCCTAGTTTTAAGAGGAAGCATGGGAACTAATATTTAATGAGGCCTAATATGTGTGGGCACCATGCTAAATCCCATTCATCCATCCATTCCTTTGAATCAACCACCATCACTTTTTGTGTTATATCCCACCTTTGACAAAGGGGCTATACAGTGTGTTTATTTTCACACAGTTACTAAGTGAAAGCTGGAATATGAACCCAGTTCCAAAGGATGGGCTTTTGCTGTTACACTATAGTAAATTGATCAGCCAGTCTGGACCCCAAAACTAGACTTAGGAATTTGATTACTGGACTTCTGGGGGGCTTTGGGTCAGTAAGATTGAGCTAAGCCTGGTATTAGGAGAGACCCAACATAGTGGCAAGGAAGTTCCCAGGCTGAAGGCACCTGGAGACCTTTCACACTCATCGGAAAGGATGGCAGTAGAAGATCACTAGAAGGATATGTTTAAGACCAGCACCAGTGCTTGGAGCCTCCTGTGTTACACAACGCCTGCTTTCCTGAAGACTGCCAACAGAGATGAGTTCTAGGGCATTAGTGGCCCCCACTGCTGCAGCCTGGGAAGCCCTCAAATCTCTTGAGGCCTCAGGTTCCTCATCTTCAAGGTGGACAAAATAATCCAAGGTCCCTTCAAGCTCTGGTTTCCCAATTCTAGGTCATTTCCTACTGGTGTACCTTGAGGAGGCTGACTACTTCACAAGCTCAAAATCTTTCTCAACCACCTCAAAGGTTCTCATCATTAGGGCTGGTATATTTGATCTAGTGCCATTGAGCACTGTGAGTCTGGAGAAATGCACAGTGAAAAGAAGATTCCACATTCAAATACATTGGGGGAATGCATTGTGCTCTCTCCCCTCTTGAAGATCAGCAGTGCTGTGACGTCCTGCAGAGCTTAATCAGCCTGGATTAACACCACATCTCCCAGATGGCTATGACCTGGGACACTCCTTTCTCTGCATCACTAATGATTCTCTCATGAAACATTCTTTGAAAACTCTTGGACTGAGGGTGTGGAAATCCATGTTAAGATAGTTTTTTAAATTCCCACAGGAGAAGAACCACTTACACATGGGCAGTCCTGACCCTTGGGCACAATTAGGGAAGCAGGGACTTGGCAGAGTACTGAAGGAATTCAGGTGGAAAGAGGAAGCATTTTCATGATGGGAGAGCATAGGGTAGCTGAGTGGATTCACTTGCTAGGGTTGCCATAACGAAATACCACAGACCAGGTGGCTGAAACAACAGAAATTTATTTTCTTACCATTCTGGAGGCTAGAAGTCCAAGATCAAGGTGTCAGCAGGGTTAGTCTCTTCTAAGATCTCTCTCCTTGGCTTACAGATGGCTGTCTTCTCCCTGTGTCTTTACATGGTCTTTCCTCTGTGTCTGTGTCATAATTTCCTAAGGACACCAGTTACATTGAATTGGGGCCCATTTATATGACCTCCTTTTACCTTAATTTCCTCATTAAAGACTCTATCTCCAAATAGAATCCCATTCTGAGGTACTGGGGTTTAGGGCTTCAACATATGAGTTGAGTTGGGAGAGAAATTCAACCCATAACAATGGAGAAGAGAATAAATCTGGGAAAGGTGCTGTGTCTGGGGCCCTGGACTGTTTGAAGGCTGGGATGCCATTGCTTGAGAAACACTTCTTGAATGCTCACTATTTTCAAGCCTCCACATAGAGGCTTGTAGGAAGAGAAAAGACAGCTAGCCTACGATTTGGCTTTTTTTTTTTTTTTTAATAAATTTATTTATTTATTTTTGGCTGCGTTGGGTCTTCGTTGCTGTGCACGGGCTTTCTTTTAGTTGCGGCGATCAGGGGCTGCTCTTTGCTGTGGTGCACGGGCTTTGCATTGCGGTGGCCTCTCTTGTTGCGGAGCACGGGCTCTCTGCGCATGGGCTTCAGTAGTTGTGGCTCGTGGGCTCAAGAGTGCAGGCTCAGTAGTTGTGGCGCACGGGCTTAGTTGCTCTGCGGCATGTGGGATCTACCCAGGCCAGGGCTCAAACCTGTGTCCCCTGTGTTGGCAGGCGGATTCTTAACCACTGCGCCACCAGGGAAGTCCCCAAATTGGCATTTTTAGCTGAAAACCCATGTGCCTCATCCAGCACATAGTTTGAATTTGTGACTAGGAAACTTGGTTACAGCTGTGTCTCTAATGTCAGTTTTGGGGGGAACAAAAAAGGTCGTGTACAGTATTTTATGGAGCTGTTCAGAGATAGAACATTTGATGAAACACATATCAGATTTTTCATTAAAACCGCTTTTACACACTCGATGAAATTGCTGACAAAATACTGTTAAAGTAATTAGATTTAGTTTAGACAAGGTAAAAAAAAAAATGCACTAAAAGAGTTCAGTAAAATCACAGAAGTCCTCAAAGAGTGAGCTGTGGTCTTGGGGGGAAATAAAATTAACTTTGAATTTACAGTCACTATACACTCACTGTGAACTATTGCTTACTATTATTAACATCACAAAAAATCAAGGGCATCTAAATTTGTCTAAGAGGGTCAAAACATATTTTTATAAATTTTAGAGAAACTGGCTTTCCCAAATGAAAATGCATGTGAAATATGCAACAGAAATGGCCTTCCAATGAAATATAAAGATACACAAACAATGAAAGAAAAATATTTTGCATGACTAGGAAGAAGATGATTCACATACAAATAGTTCCAAACTAACCTGTTTACAAACTACTTTTTGGCCATTATAGGTCAAAGTATCGTCTTGATTGAGGGAGGTTGGAATAAACTGAGCCATGTACTGCTTTTAGGAAGGTTTTCTCATAATATTCCAGAATTGAAAGATTTGAAAGAACAATTCAGGAAATACTGTACCCTCTAGATACTGCTTTAAAAGGCAATGAAAACTGTAATGTAAGGGATTATTTATATAATAAATTTATTTAATAAAATGCGAATGTTGTGTAATATTTTCTGTAATAATAATTATACATGACCCCAAGAGTAGTTGAATGTGTATAAAATGCATAGTTCGTTTTCTGAACCTAAGTGTTGCTTTAAAAACCTTATTGATAATTTCAGGTGCTACCCCTTATCAGAACAGAATTTCTTCATACTGAAATCAATTTAAAAACTCTGAGTTTTAATGACTCAAGGAAGGTTGTCTAATTTGACATTACTGACAATAGAATACAAATTATATAAAAATCTTGATGATAGAGAGTAGATTTTAAGTGTTCTTACCACACCCACCCCCCCAAAAAAGGTAACTATGTGACGTAATGGATGTGTTAATTAACTTGACTGTGATGATCATTTCACAGTACATTCATATATCAAAACATTTTGTACACCTTGAATATGTAAAATTTTATTTTCAGTTGTACCTCAATAAAGGCAGGAGCAGAGGGAATCTTTTTTTTTTAACTGAAGTATAGTTGATTAACAATATTATATTAGTTTCAGGTTTACAGCATAGTGATTCAGTATTTTTACATTATACTCCATTAAATGTTGTTACAAGTTAATGGCTGTAATTCCCTGTGCTATACAATATATCCTTGTTGCTTATCTATTTTATACATAGTACTTTATATGTCTTAATCCCATACCCTATTTTGCCCTTCTTTGCTTCCTTCTCCCCATTGGTAACTACCGTTTTTTTGTTTTTTTTTTTTTTACTGTATCTGTGAGTCTCTTTCTGTTTTGCTATATACATTTGTTTGTTTTCATTACTAGATTCCACATATCAGTGATATCATACAGTGTTTGTCTTTCTCTGTCTGACTTACTTCACTAAGCATAATATTCTGTAGGTCTATCCATGTTGCTGGAAATGGCAGAATTTCATTCTTTTTTATGGCTGAGTAGTGGTCCATTGTATATATGTACCACATCTTTATCCATTCATCTGTTGATGGACACTTGTGTTCCTTCCATATCTTGGCTATTGTAAATAGTGCTGCTGTGAACATTGGGGTGCATGTATCTTTTCGAATTAATGTTTTCATTTTTTTCTGGATATATACCCAGAAATGGAATTGCTGGTAGTTCTATTTTCAGTTTTTTGAGGAACCTGCGTACTGTTTTCTGTAGTGGCTGCACCAATGTACATTCCCACCTACAATGTACAAGGGTTCCCTTTTCTCCACATCCTCACCAGCATTTGTTATTTGTAGACTTTTTGATGATAGCCTTTCTGACAGGTGTGAGGTGATATCCTACTGTGGTTTTGATTTGCATTTCTCCAATAATTATTGATGTTGAGCATCTTTTAATGTGCCTGTTAGCCACCTGTTATGTCTTCTTTGGAAACATGTCTGTTCAGGTCTTCGGCTCATTTTTTGATTGGGTTTTTTGTTTGTTTATATTGAGTTGTATGAGCTGTTTATATATTTTGGATATTAACTCCTTGTCGGTCATATTGTTTGCAAATATTTTCTCTGTTCCATAGGTTGTCTTTTCGTTTTGTCTATAGTGTTATGTGCTGTACAAAAGCTTTTAAGTTTAATTAGGCCCCATTTATTTATTTTTGCTTTGTTTCTTTTGCCTTAGGAGGCTGATCCAAAAAGATACTGCTACAATTTATGTCAAAGAGTGTTCTGCCTATGTTCTCTTCTAGGAGGTTTTATGGTTTCAGGTCTTAAATATATATATTTAGGTCTTTAATCTATTTTGAGTTTATTTTTGTATATGGTGTGAGGAAGTGTTCTAATCTCACTGTTTTACATGGAATTGTCCAGTTTTCCCAGCACCACTTGTTGAAGAGACTGTCTTTTCTCCATTGTGTATTCTTACCTCCTTTGTTTAGATTAATTGACCATAGGTGCATGGGTGTGGGAATCTTGATTATAAAACCATAATAATGTTAAAATGAAGGCAAGAAAAATAAATTTTATAGAATAAATACATATTAACTTATGAATTATATATCTCTTTATTTTAGCCAAGCAAATATCACTGCCCCAAGAGCAGAACACCCAGAAATACACAATGGTAATTAAATTCAGTCATCTCTGGAATTTTTTCCAACTTGTAGTCCATATAAAACCCATGACTTTATATATACCTTATTTTGTGTTATAAAAGTGTTTTGTCTTTAGGAAGACAGAGTGTATTTCATAACAGTTCAATAGTGTGATTTAGAACTCTTACTTATTTAAAGACATCTGGTATGTGGTACTTTTGCCCCTGACCCTGCAGACGTTGGGAGGGGGCTGCCCAGATCCCGCCTTCAGTTCCCCTAAAGTGAATAAGCCAGAGGTGGGAAGGGACAAAGACACACTTCCCTCTGGGTGAGAGGAGAGTAACCAGCCCCCAAAGCCAGTCCCCACTTCCCCATCTGGTTTGATTTACTCTGATTTCCTCAGTCTGTGCTCCCCTCTCAGCCTGTTCCCCACGTTCCCAGATGCTGCTCGTCTAGCCAGCCCGGAGCTTCCGGCAGAATGGGGAAGGCAGAGGGTTTCCCTGGGAAAATATGCTGTGAGATGCTATCAGAGCTAAAAATATACAGTCTCTAAGCTCCACCCTCATTAGTTAGAATAAAACCCAGGGATTTCTGCCTTCTGGTGTTTCAGACCAACAGGAAAGGGGGAAATCAAAGAGCCCCGGTTGGGGCATTTCTTAGACACTTCTGGCAAGGAGCCCAGCCCTGAGCTGCTGAAAGCTCGCTGGACTCATCGGGGCTGCGGTGGGGAAGGGACTGATCGCCTGGGTTCAGCCCATCCACAGCTGCCATGTAGTCTCCTTTAATTTGCTCCCCCTGTCATCAACATTCCCATCCTATGCTCAAAGATCCAGGCTCAGGAAGCAATACAGGTTAGACAGCCACACCAAGGGCTCTTTTCAGTTCATCCTGGGGTCCCAGGCCCCCTTGACCCTTCCGAGATGCTCACACCTGCCCCTGTCTGCCAGGAATGCGCCCCTACCTCACCTCCACCTCCCCACCTTCACAGACTCAGGCCTTCCATCATCCTTCAAGCTTCACTTAAAACACCCTTCCTCCTGGAAACCTAGGTCCCAGTTGCTCTGTTCAAATACTCTCTGTACATTCTCTACTTGACCTTCTTGCCGTTTATCAGAATTATAATTCAACGTTCATTGTGTGACCATTTCATGAATACAATCCATGACTATAGAGATTGCATCTGTCTTGCTCACCCACCATAGAGCCTGTGCCTTACACAGCAGATAACACATCGAAAGTGTTCCATCTGTGTCTGCTGATGGCATCAATCCCCCTGTCTCCTCGAAAAAGTTTGCCATGTAATTGGTGTCAAGTCAGCCTGCCTTAAAACAGCAGCTGTCATAAAAGAGAAGAGAATAAAGGACTAATTGTCAGGCGTTGACTGCGGCCATGATGGTTGTACTATATAGGGTGGTAGGGAGGCCTGGAGTTGGGATAGAGGCAGGAGGGACTGGGACAAACTCCAGAATGGAGCAGAGTAAGGGATGGGCGTGAAGTCTGGGGGCAGGCATGGAGGCAGAGCCTGCTGGGAGTAGTTCATGGTGGTGTTCGTTTTCTCTCTCTTGGGATCCTCCTTAGCCAAGAAAGGGGGCAAAAAGGAGTAACTGATTAAAAGCTGTGTTCTTGAAAACCCAGCTCTGCCAGGAACTAGCAAATTCTTAATCTCTCTTAATGTCAGGTTCCTTATGGATAAGAGTAATAGTAGGGATAATACCTATTTCTGCTGTTACTGCAATAATCAAATGACAGTATGCATGCGTTACCTTAGCACAGTGTTTTGGGGAATCAAGCACCTTCCTACTCTCGGTGCAAATGAAAGACGGTATATAGCCCTGTATTATTGCTCCTTTAAAAAACTACCATGAATTTAGTGGCTTACAGCAGCACAGATTTATTCTTACAGTTATGGACATCAGAAGACCAAAGTCATCGGATTTATTTAATCACTAGGCTAAAATCAAGGTGTCAGAATTTCCTTGGGTCATTGTGAGGGCTGGAAATGTTCTATATTCTTATGAGGATGGCAGTTACAAGGGTGTATACATATGTAAAATTACATCGATCTTCACACATATTTTAACATTTGTGCACTATTCTTTATGAAGTGTTGCCTCAGTAAAAATGTACATTTAAAAATTTAGGATTTTTTTTGTGTGGCCAAAAGCCAGGAATTGTTAACCTGAGTCCCCCTGAAATTCAGTGCACAGTGGTGTGTGTATGTAGGTGTGTGCATCTTTCTGTGTCGAGCGTTGCACAATTTGTCTTAGGTTCTTAAAGCAATGTGGGGCCCCTAAAAAGTTAAAAATTACCAGTGAAGCCTTTCCCTAAAATGGGGACCACTCGCTCATGGCTCTGCTGGGGTTTGACTCAAGGTCAGACCACTCTGTACAGACCAGGCATTCTGGAAATGCAGGATGGAATTGGAGAGGCATAAATATATTTATTGGACCTATCACAAAACAAACAATGACATTTTTCTTTGGGCAGCAAAAAGCAGATAATTATCTCCAGTAGATTTTTAGCTCCATTTTAAAAAGGCTGCAGCCAATCCAGAGTTGGACAGCTCTGTCCCCACTCCTTCCCCCCACTGCCTCGCATCCCCATCTCCATCAGGGCGGAGGTCCTCCAAGGTGGAATGGCGGCTTGGCCCCCTGCCCCACCTGACAAGCCATGAGGAAACCTTAACCCACACTCTGGATTCCTTTGGAACCTCTCTTCCAGGCCCAGCTTGCAAACCAGAATTTCCAGTGTGACTGTGTTGCCAGTAAGTTAATTAAGCAGCCAACAAGGACTGGGTGCTCCCCTCAGTGGATGTATCCAAAGGGGCAGGGCAAGGCATCTGGTCCTCTGTCTCGCTCCGTGGTAAGAGGCAAATGGGAGGGATGTAGCTCAGAGAACGGAGGCCAGCAATGAGAGTAAAAGCCCCATGGGGTGGGAATGCAGAAAATGAATGTATTGAGTGCTTAGTGGGTGAATGCCAGGCTCTGTGCTATATAAAGACTTTACATAAAAGAATGGACTCTGATCCAGACAGCCTAGGGGTGGATCCCAACTCAGTCACTTTGTAGCTGTGTGGCCCCAGGGCCAGTTGCTTACTCAGTCTGTGTGCTTGGACCCTCCTCTGTAATATGGGTGTTACAGGAGTATCTACCCTAAACTTTTCCACATAGCTTCTAGGCTGGCTCCCGCCTGGCCCTCTGACTTTTTCCTCTTTTTTTTGATTGAGGTACAATCCACTTACCATAGTTTATCCTTTCCAGTGTACAACTCAGTGGTTTTTCTTATGTTCACAAAGTTGTACAACAATCGCCTATATCTAATTCCAAAACATTTACATCATCCCAAAAAAGAAACCCCATACACATTGACAGTCACTCCCTACTCCCCCTCTGCCCCCAGCCCTGGAAGCCATTAATCTACGTTTTGTCTCTATGGATTGACCTTTTCTGGACCTTTCATATAAATGGAATCATGTAATATGTGGCCTTCAGTGTGTGACCTCTTGCATAATGTTTTCAGGATTCATGCATGTTGTACCAGGAGGTATCAGGCCCTCATTCCTTTTTATGGCCAAATGATATTCCACTGAATGGATGTACCACACCTTGTTTATCCATTTATCAGTTGATGAACATTTAGGGTCTTTCCACTTTGGGGCTCTTGTGAATAATGCTGCTATGAACATTTGTGTACAAGTTTTTACGTGCACATATGTTTTCACTTCTCTTGGGTATGTGCTAGGAGTGAATGATTTTATCTTGTATCACTCTCCTGCTCCTTGTCAAAAGGGCCTTCCTTCTATCCCTCAAACAAACCAAGCTTGCTTGTACCTCAGGGCCTTTGTATTAGCTATCCCCTCTGTCTGGAAGGCTCTTCCCCCAGATAGTCCCTTGATTCACTCCTTGTCAGTCACATCTCACTTTAAACATCACCACCTCAGTAAGCCCTTCCCAGACCATTTTATCAGTCATTCCCTGCCTCTTACCCTATTTCATTTTCTTTGTACCTATTATTACATTCTGATTTAATACTTTTAAATTTATTTGCATATTTGTAGGACATCTACCATTTCTAGAATGTAAGCTCCAGGAAGAGTAGGATCTTGTCCACCGTGACACTAGCTATCCCCGGTTGCTTGAACAGTGCCTGACATGCAGTAAGCACCTATTAAACATTAGTGATCGGGCTTCCCTGGTGGCGCGGTGGTTGAGAATCTGCCTGCTAATGCAGGGGACACGGGTTAGAGCCGTGGTCTGGGAAGATCCCACATGCTGCGGAGCAGCTAGGCCCATGAGCCACAACTCCTGAGCCTGCGCATCTGGAGCCTGTGCTCCGCAACAAGAGAGGCCGCGATAGTGAGAGGCCCGCGCACCGCGATGAAGAGTGGCCCCCGCTTGCCCCAACTAGAGAAAGCCCTCGCACAGAAACGAAGACCCAACACAGCAAAAAAAAAATAAATTAATTACTTAGTAAACTCCTACCCCCAACATCTTCTTTAAAAAAAAAAAAAACCATTAGTGATCATTACTTGGTACCTCAGAGCAAACTTAGGCAGTAGGTCCTACTATTATCCTCATGTTACAAATGAAGAAACTGAGACTCAGAGAAGTTAAGTGACTTGGCCAAACTCCTACAAGTAGGAAGTCCAGAGCCTGGGTTTGATGCCAGGACTGTCTGGATCAAAGCTGGTGCCTCCTGTATGAAGCTTACTGCTTACTCCAGCTCCTGAGTCACAGACTGTTCCAAGACTTTCTCTGAGCTTAGACAAGAGGGCAAGGAGGCAGACATGTGGACACTGTCTGGTCTGGCAGCATCAAGAGGCCTGGCCCCAGGGGCAGGTGGTAGGAACAGCCCTCTCCTGGGAGCTTTGGCTGGAGAAAGGGCTCCTCAGAGCCACCAACCAATCCCTGCCCCCCCACCCCCTGCAGCAGGCTCTCTCAAGTAGCAGACCTCACCTGCAGTGCCACCGTCATTCAGGGGAACTTCTTTTTGCACAAACTCCAGCAGGGACAGTGGTAATTAACTAACTTCTTCATGCCAGACGCTGTTCCATATATTAACTCACTGACACCCCCAATTAACCTGATGAGATATATGCCATATTGTCCCCATATCATCAAGGCCCAAGGAGTTTAGTAACCTGCTCGAGAGCACCTGGCTAGAGAATGGTAGAGCAGGATAGAAGCCCAGCCTGTCCAACTCCAGGTTCCTGCTTTTAACCACTACTCCGTCCTGCATCTCAGTGGTGAGTTTGAGAATAAGGCTTCATTTACAAAAGAATCCACCACCAGGTAGCTGTGTGACCCTAGACAACCCATGCAAGCTCTCTGCCCCTTAGTTGTATTATCTGCATAAACAGACAAGAATCAGCTTCTTTCCCAAGTGTGTTCCCTAGAACCAGATGTTAATAGTATTATGTGGGTTCTGTGTGGGTGAGGGGTGGATTCCATGATCAGTGGGATATGCAACACTCTGGGTTGAACCAAGTTAAGCAGAATACTTTATAGCAGGACTTCTCAGGGACTTTAATATGCTAATAAGCAATTTGCATCTCTAAGAGGCAGTTTGAGGATGTAGCATTTCCCAAACTTTTTTGAACACAGAACAATGTAGAGAAGTGTTTCATGGAATACAATTTGGGAAACACTCATTAGAGATGCTTATTTAAAGGAAAAAGGCAGTTTTTCCTGAGATCGGAGAGAATTCTCTTCCCTTTCCTTACTTTCATTTTCTGGGAAGAGAGGAACGTGTAGACATTCATGGACCCCCTCCCGGCCTGTAGGGGACCTTTGGGGCATTGAGTGTGTAGACAGGAAAGGAAACACATTTACTAAGCCAGTTCTGTGACTGTGACCTAGGTTGTCTTTCATGATTCTCAAAACAGCCCTTTGGGGCAGGTTTAATTTAAGAAGGTGGTATATTGCAGGTGAAAATTCTGTCTTTGGAGTCAAACAAAAATGGGTTTGGTTTGCATCTTAGCTCTGCCATTTGATAGCTTGATCTATGTGAACTTGTGCAAGCCCCCTAATTTCTCTGTGCCTCAGTTTCCATATGTACAAAATGGATAATATGACACCTACTTCAAAAGGGTATTGTGTGGGTTTGCTGATATAATACCTAAGAAGCACTTGCATAGAGCAAGTATTCAGTAAGAGGTAACTTTATTACTATCATTATCATGATCATTATCTCTATTTTACAGATAAGACAACTCAGGCCCAGGAAAGGTAATCACTTGCCTAAGGCCACACAGCTACCGTGTGTGGCTGAGGTGAGACCCATACACCACCCCAAGCCTACTCTTCCTCTCCAGGATCCCCAAAGGAGGCTGAGCTAGTTCCAAGCTTGAAAGTAAAATGCCTCTCCCACCTCACACTGCTCACTGCATGCCACTTCGGAGTGTGCGGGCACTTCCCCTGAGACCCAGAGGGTCCACTTACATAGAAGTGTTCAGACCCACTTGGCAGCATCATGCCTGTGTTCCAGGGCTCTGACAGCTGGCTCTGGAGAACTGACAAGGTCCTGAGCCCACGGGCATCCCTTCTAGAGCCTCCCCAGCAGGGAGACAGCGTGGAGGCTGAGGCATAAGTTTCTAGGCTCTTTCCCTGAATCAATGAAAGAAGCTCCTTTTTAAAGAGGTTTATGTGTTGTCCTTTGATGTAACTTTGGAAAAATGTTTTGATGCCTACCCCCCACCACCATCAAATAGAAAAAAAATCATTAAAAATCCTTCATTTTCGCAGCACATAGTGAGGAAACTGAGACCTATGTGAGAAAGACCTGCCTCAGGTCCAGAGTGTTAGTGATAGAATGGGGCCCACAAATCACATGGCCTGACTCTCCCTCTTTTTTTTTTTTTTTTTTTTTTTGACTGCGTTGGGTCTTCATTGCTGTGTGCGGGCTTTCTCTAGTTGTGGAGAGCGGGGGCTCCTCTTCGTTGAGGTGCACGGGCTTCTCATTGCAGTGGCTTCTCTTGTTGTGGAGCACCGACTTTAGGCACGTGGGCTTCAGTAGTTGTGGCACGTGGGCTCAGTAGTTGTGGCTCATGGACTTAATTGCTCCGCGGCATGTGGGATCTTCCTGGACTAGGGCTCGAACCCATGTCCCCTGCATTTGCAGGCTGATTCTTAACCACTGCGCCACCAGGGAAATCAGGCCTGACTCTTTTCAATACCAGCCTCTCAGACATCAGGGTCCAAGATGGGCTTGTTTTTTAAAATCCAAAAGGGAAAACAGCCTAAATTTGTCCTCCATTTTTTAGTTGACTCTTCCCATTTTAGGATCAGTCTTCCCTCTGGCCGTGTAGCTCACTGTGCCCCCTCCCTGTTCCTACATACCAGATGCTGCAGATCCAAAGAGGTGTAGAGGACCAGCATCCCCACGGTCCCCCACCCTGCGGCTGCTGACCAGCGAGAGGCAGGAACGAGGATGAGACTGCATCAGTGCTTTGAGGACCCGCTCAAGTCCCAGCTTAGCCGCTTCTTATCCGAGTGACCTTGAGCAAGTCACCAGACCTGTCAGAGTCACTGTCATCAGTTGTAAAACTAGGATAACTTCATGTGCCTCATGAGATTGCTGTAAGGATTAGAGGTTCATACGCACAAAGAACCTGCAGCACACAAGTTGTGCAGCAAGTAAGAGTTCATATCAGTATTATTATTTTACCTCCAGCTGGTTTTAGATAAGATCCGAAGTTCTTTTCCATACACAAAGTGCCTTAGGCTCTCTGCACACCCACACCAAGGCCAAGCAGTGCTGCCCTTCCACATACATTCCTCATGGAGCTCTGCTCTCCGTTGTAATGTGAAACTCCTTCCACCTGTAGGCAGATATTCTGATGGAGGATCCCATAAACACGGTATGATCAGCTTGAGAAGAGCGGTCAAAAAATGGCCCCAGAATCAGGCTGCTGAGTTTCATCATGGTCCCACTGTTTAATTGCAGACTACTTAACCTTCCTGAGCCTCAGTTTTCTCATCTCTGAAACAGGAATCATAGCAGTACCTAACTCATAGGCTTACTGTGAGGAGTAAATGGGATAATGTGTGTAAAATTCTCAGTGCACTGGCTCAGCCTTAAAAAGTGACCAAAAAGTAATACCTCTTATTATTTGCCCTAAGGTCGCCCCTTTCTGCCCAGAAAGAAAGCATAGTAGTAGATAAAAGTGCTGGATTGGGATTCCAGTGACTTTGAGTGAAGTACTGATTCTGCCACAAATTAGCAGAGTGATGTTGGGCATGAACTCGCCCCTGTCTGTGCCTCAGTTTCCGCATCTGCCAACTAAGAGAGGTGGATTCCTTGAGCCCTTCCAGCTCTAACTCTGAAGGATGGCTGATGAGAAGATCGTATGGCCGCTCCATGTAGTTTCTGGATGGTCCCAGTCTTCCCAGTTACCCCATACAGAGGAGGATGAGGAGCAGGTCTGGGAAGAAGACCCTGGCCTCCTCAAACCAGTGCCTTGGTTAAGAGCACTACTCTGGGGATGCTCAAGCCCAGCTTGGAATTCTGTCCCTACCACTGTGTGTGACCTTGGTAAAGTCACTTCACTTCTCTGAACCTCAGTTCCTTCATCTATAAAATGGGACTTAAAATGGTACCCAGAGTAAGGGATTGTAATGACCAGGTGAGCCAATGCCTGCAAAGTTCTTAGCATACAGAGGAAGGACTCAGTGTGCTGTTTTAATAATCATGATTGATGCTAGTTGCATGTAGACCTCATCTCTGGGCACGGTGCTCTTCTTAGGGCCAGTCAGAGTGCAGCTGTGTCCATTCCAAGCATTATTTCTTAACGCTCTTTATGAGCATAAGACAGTAAAGTTCTTTTTGAGGACAGCAGCCATCCTGGGGAACCACATGGAAGAGAAGAGTAGGCCGGCCTCTGCATACTGACCGTCTAGATTCCCATGATCCCAGGTTGGCTTGAAGGAGGAGAGAGCCCTCTGTCCTTCCCCTCCCTGCCCATAAGACCAGCTCTCTAGGACTGGAAAGGACCATAAGCTACATCTTTCTCAGCCCTTTTACCTGGTGTAGGATGCCAGGAGAAGTGGCCTACCCAAGTCTCATAGGATGTTTCTAGACTTGGGATTCTAAGTAGTTTGTGTGGTATTGAAGAGAGTGTCTGCATTTGATTCTTGGCTTCTCACGGAACAGGCTGTGTCCTCACTGGACTGGAAAAGGGGATAATAATAAACCTTTGCTTTCTAGGGTTGTTGCAAAGATTAAACAAGCATGCATATAATATATAGCAAGCCCTCTATAAATAGCATTCCTATTACTCATGTCTCTACTCTATATTCCTCCCCCAGTGCTTTTTGGCCATACCACCCTGGAAACACCCAGTGCACTGATTTGGGGATTTCTTTTCAGCTGTGAAGGTGTGTGAGAGTAGTAGCATTGGTCTGGAGTACCAGTCTGGAAACCTGATTGGAACCCTGACTCTGCCTCTCTGTTGCTCTGTGACCCGCCACTGGTCATCTTCCCTCTCTGGCCCTCAGTCTCTTCCTCTATAAGAGCACTGTCCAATATAAATAGAATGTGAGCCACAGTCTATATGTAGTTGTAAATTGTTCAGCAGCCACTTTATAAAAAGTAAAAAGAAGTAGAGAAAATTAATTTTAATAATATATTTTACTTAACGCAGTGCATCCAAGAAATAATCATGTCAACATGTAATCAAAACTAGAAAATCATTTAATGAGATATTTTACGGCTTTTTTCTTATTAAGTTTTGAAATCTGGATGATTCTTGATCTGGGGTGATTCGGGCAATTGTCTGGGATGTTTTTGGTCATCACACCCGAGAGGGGTAGAGGATGGCAGGTAGAGGTATGTGTGTACTATCAGCATCTAGAGGGCAGAGACCAGGGATGATGCTAAACATCCTACAGTGCACAGGAAAGCCCCCCACAGAGGATTATCTGGCCCCAAATGTTAACAGTGCCTATTTTACACATATGGCACAGTTCAGATTCGCCACTTTCCAAGTTCTCAGTAGCCACATGGAGCTGGTGGCTACCATATTGGACAGTGCAGCTCTAGAACATAAAACATTTGGACGTGCACTTAAAAGCCAAATTTTTAGGAATTTGGGTTTTGGTAAATTTGTTTTCCTGCTCATCCCTGAATAAGTGACCAAATGAGATGTGGCTGGTTCACCCGTCCCTGGCTGGCTAAGGACAGATCCCATCTGTCTCTGGCTAGTTAGACTCTTCCAAAGCTATCTGCCCTCCCCTGGGAGACTGAGCCCGGGGTGGACAGTGGACCCTGTTGTTCTTTTCTGGGGAGACAATGCTGCAGGCCCTGCTGCCTACCTGACAGGGCTTTTGTGGCTCAGGGAGAAAAGGGCTTTGTCAGGACAGCAGCCGAGGAGCCTGCAGTTCAATGGGGCCCTTTATGTCTGCACTCCCGGGATGCTCGGGATGCTCGATGCCAGCCCTGGGGAGGCCCCACCCCCTCCTAGAACAAATAGGGACCCTGAGGCCCAGAGAAGGTGTAGAAGGCCCTCCAATAGATCCCAGTTCCCTCCACCTCAGCCCACTGCCCTGAAACATGAAATCCACCTAACTCTGAAAAGCCCTGTCTCAAGTCACAGGGTGAACTCAGTATTGTCCTTAACCTGGGCAAAGAGGCCCCTGCCCCCTACCCTGAACTTTAGCAGCTCCACAGATCACAAACACATACACAATTAATGTATTAAAGTCTCCCAAGATCCAGGCCCATCTCTGGCACAAGGCAACTATAACCGAACATCTTCTCTTGTGACTTAAAAAGCCCAGGCCAAAGCAAAGCGCTCCATCTCTCTCATCCTATGTCCTTGGAACAAAAGCGATGGAGTTTGAATGCGGTGAGAGTTTGAGGGTTGTACCTTGGCAAGCCTCAGAGATGGACGCTCTTTTATAGCACAAGTGGGATCTGAGCAGCAGAAATGCTTAGGTAAGAGAAAAGACAAACTAAATTCCTTGTCAAGTCCCCCCTCCCTGGTGGCATGGGTACATTCATTTTTCTCTAATGAAGTATCATTTCCCAGTAGAGCCAGTCTCCAGTTTCTGGCTCCTTTGTGTCTTGAAAGAACTCATGCTGGTCTTGGAAGTATTCACCTCCATTTGAACTCTGGTGCCACATCCCTCCAAGGTTAGGGACAGGCCTGGGTGTTAGGGGTAAAGGTACATGAACTTGGATCTGGTATGTGGGCAAGACCTGTGGATTCCCTTTCCTTTCTAACCTCTGCCCTACCCACCCCGCCCTGGACCCCATGGTGGCGCACACACACACACACACACACACACACACACACACACACACACACACACACACACACACACACACACACACGCAGGAAGGTCTGTCTTATTTGACAGATAAGGAAACTGATCCTTCTGGAGAGAAGGTGACTTTTTAAAGTCATCCAGCAAGTTAAGGGAAGCCACATGCTGCGAGGACCCTCCCTTTGAGGCCCAGCTAGAAGGCCACCAGCAGAGGGTGGAGGGTGGTGGCTTGGGAGACAGGGTGAGGATATAGCAGCTCTGTTTACTTCTGGCGCCCTCAGTTATTGGCTATGGGACCTTGTGGGGACGGGGCGGGGGTAGTTTATCAGTATTTAAAATATGGCTTTTTCTATTCCTATACAAAATGTTATTAGGGGAAGCTGGTGACAGGTATATGGGAACGCTGTGAAATATTTTTGTAACTCTTCTGTAAATTCAAAATTACTTCATAATCAAAAAAATTTTAATACCGTTTTCCCTCATCTGTACCATGGAGATTAGCACCTGCCTCACAGAAGGCTTAAATGAGATAATGCCTGTAAGCCTTTAGTACAGTATCTGTCCCCGAGTGAAGACTCAGTAAATAACCACTTTTAAAAGCTACTTGCTCCAGAAGGCCAGTGACCTCTCGGCACCCAGCACTACTTTCTTGGCAGTCCTCACTCCTTGGGAGCAGAGTTATTTCAGCCTAAAATGCCAGGCTTGGTGTGGTTGCTGGGAGCATGCATTTCATCTTGGCTCTTCTGCTTCCTAGCTAGGACCCCGGGGCAAGTTACTAGATCACGCTGTGCCTCAGTTTCCTTTCTATAAATCATAAAGCTACAAGTAAGTTTGTCATGAGGTTTAAATGAACTGGGAGTTTTCAGCACTAACAGCTGTGCCTGGCCTGTAGCAAGCAATACACAAGTGTTTTTAAGGTCCAGCTCAGTGTTTCTCGAACTTGTTTTACTAGCACCCACAGTAACAAATATACTTTCCATCACCACCATTTTTTTTTTTTTTTTTTTTTTTTTGCGGTACGGGGGCCTCTCACTGTTGTGGCCTCTCCCGTTGCGGAGCACAGGCTCCGGACGCGCAGGCTCAGCGGCCATGGCTCACGGGCCCAGCCGCTCCGCGGCACGTGGGATCCTCCCGGACCGGGGCACGAACCCGTGTCCCCTGCATCGACAGGCGGACTCTCAACCACTGCGCCACCAGGGAAGACCCACCACCATTTTTCTTTTTGATGGTGATTTGGAAAACACCAGTCTCTAGATAGTTGATCCCATTTTGTTTCCCCTATTAATAATATATAAGGTTCTTGGGGGACAGGGAATATGTTTGATTCATTTTGGTCTCCAGTTACTTCATTTCCTTCTTTCATTCAATTTACCAAGCTTGTATCACCCATTCATTCCACATATATGTATCGCCCTTTATTGAGCACCTACTATGTGCCTGTTGCATATTAGTGCCCCAGTGCAGGTCAGACATACGTTAAATGAATAAATAAGGCAGGGAGGTAGGAAGCCAGGAAGGCAGACAGGAAGGGAAAAAAACCCAATGTCCTGGATGCCCATGGCCCGAGAGAGCCCCAACTGGCAGCAGTTTAGTCCCCACGTTCCCACTTCTACCTCAGCCAGAAAATTGAACCCTCTCCAGCCACCCTGGAGCCCATCAGCTGTCTAGGTGCTGGTCCGGCGTGTCGAGGAGAGGCGGCGCCCGGGGACCCGCCCCCTCGCCTCCTGCCTGGGGCGAGGTGGTGACGCCCGCTCCGGGATTCAGGCAGCCTCCGCGCCCCCGGAGGGCATGCGCCCCTCCGCGGGCAACTCGAGCACAGGGCCCCAGGCCCACGGAGTTGCCCAAGAGGCCGGGCGGGCGGCTCCTCCCCGGGGACCCTCCCCCTCTGGGGCGCGTCATTCTCCCCACCCCCGGGTCCGACCCCGGCTGTTCCTCGCACGCCGGCCACGCGGGGGACAAATCTCAGCCACCTGCTCCGGAGCCGGGGAGCCGGGGCACCGTCCGCCCCATGGAGCTGCCGGCCAGCAACACCAGCTGCGAGAACGGTGCGTGAGGCCAGCGGGGACCCCGTGCGCTCTGCGCTTCGCCTTCCCTCCCTGCTGCTCCTTTCCTCTGCGTCCTCTCCTGCCAGGGGGACCGAAACGGGGAGGGGGTCCGCATGCGTCGTCCCCCACTCAGTTCTCAGGCCCGTCTTGGGAGGGAGCAGGGTTCTGGCTGACTTTCCCCCTCTTTGGAGCTGGGTAGCTGAGGGGGGAATGGGAGAAAGGGGGACGTGCGTGGGAGGGAAGAGGCGGGATTTATCGATTGGAGCGGGTCTACCAAGAGGTGTGTGTGTGTGTGGGGGGTGTGTTTTATGTATAGTTGCTTCAGATTTTAGTACCTGCCCAGGTCTGTCCCCCTGGGGCTCATCAAAGACAGGGTAGAGGGCGCAGAGACTCACCACCCCCAAACCCACATCCACCTTTTAGGAAAAGGAGGGAAAGAACAACCCAGGAAAGGATAAGGAAAGATTCTGGGCTTTATGCTCAAGTTCTTATTATAAACCTGGGTAGTGGACTAGGCTCTTTACCTGCATTATCCCAGTTAATCCTTAACACAACTCTAGAAGGCAGGTAGATATTACCTTCCTGTCACCATTCTGGAAGTAGGGAAAATGAGGCTCTGAAAAGTCTGATGAACTTGCTCAAGGTAGTACAGTGGGGAAATGGAATATAGAACCAGGGCTCTTGGATTCTAAAACCTGTACTGTGTTCATCTCCTTTCTTGGTATTTCTCCATTTTCCTACCTGGTCTTGGTATGCAGCCTGTGGGATATCCCTGTTTTTCTAACTTCTCCTCTCCAGTGAAGCTTTCAAAGCGGGCCTGTTGGGTGTTAGCTGGCCTTGGTTTTCTGAACAATGATGCGGTCCATTTTCAGCCTCGTCTTCCCCTGGGGAAAAACATGTTCCCCAGTCTTAGTATATTCAGGAAGAGAAGCAGGAATCATCTGGCCCAACACCCATTTGTCAAGATGAGCACACTCCTCAGAACTGGATTTCCTTTGGCCATCAGCCCTCTCTCCTTTTCTTTTTACCCCTGTGGGAGGACTTGACTCGATGGAGGGCACTGTGCCCCTTGGATGCCTCAAGCCTCCCCCAAAGAGCCAGGCCCACCCTTTGGCTCCACCTGCTGGAGATGAACCTTCAGGAGGGTGGGGAAGGGGGTGGAAATGGGCTTGGCCTTCCTCTTGGGAGTCGCCCTCCTTGGCCCACATCCTCCCAGGTTCTGGCTCTTTTCCTGAATTCAGGGAACTCCCAGGATTTGACTCTTGCCCTAACTGAGGAACAGGAGTGAGCAGTCAGAACAAGTTTGATTAGGGACCCAGATGGTTTCTTGTCTCATCTTCTCTGGATTGTGACACAGGTGTTGGAAAGAGAGGTCTCCCACTGCAGAAGACACATGGGCGTCCCCTGGTGGGTTCCAGACCCAGCTCTGCCACCAGGCTTTTATGAGACTCAAGCAAATCCTTCCCCATCTCAGGGCCTCAGTTTCCCCAGCTGAAAAGAAAGAGGGTTAGACAGGATGCCTTCTAAGGGCTCTTCCAGCTCTGCTGTTCCATGCTTCTGTGCCATGGAAGAAAGGTCAACAGTGCCCTTCCTTTGTTACGCCAAAATGCCACTCTGTGCTCTAGATATGCCAAAGCTAAAGCTGCCTGACCTTTTGGACTTTGGGCCCTTCTAGTGCAGGCCTAGAGACCTAGCTTGGTTCAAGGAGAAGTGCCTGGCCCGGGCCTACATCCTTGGCACACGAGCCTGGGTCTTTGTGACCCACAGTTTGAAAAAGACCTACTACTACCAAAGGTCACAAACTCAGATGCTTATAGGGGCCGAGCACATAACAAAAATGACTGAAGGGAGCCGCGTGTGGACTCAGGGGAATCGCAAAGAGCACGTCCTGTCTAGGGGTAAAACCACTGCTGAGCCACAGCTTACTGTTGCCTATGGGACCGTGTGCCCAGCAGAGTAAGCAAAGGCAGCCCTGAAGCTGGACTTTCATGGGAAATCTCTGGATTTTTAGATGTTAGCAGGGAGCTCATGTTTTAAGGTAACCTTCAAGAGGCTAAATGACACCCCATCCCCCTTGCCACCTGCTGTGTCTGTGTGTGTGTGTGTTGTGTGGGGGGGGGGCAGGGGGCGCTGGTGACTGAGAGCATGAACTTCGGTATTATATGGGCTAGGGAAGCAATTCTGGCTACACCACTTACCACCAGTGTAGCCTTAGGCAGGTTACCAAGCTTATCAGGGCCCCAGTTTCTTCAGCTAAAACCCTGGGCATGACCACTCTGCCGTTTCCATGATAAGGGATGCTCCTGAGAAGCCCCAGGGTGGTGGGCCCTGGGAGTACCAGAGGATTATTGCCTGTGCTTTGTACTGTCTCCTTGAACTTGGGCAGCTTAGTTCTTCTGACTGAGGGTCTACCCCTCATGCCCAAGTTTGTCCTGTTGTCCTTGGTATTTGTGCCAGAAGAGCCAGCAAAGGTGTGCTGGCTCAAGGGCATGAGAACTGATTGACTCTCATGGACTCTAGGACTTGGAAGGAGAGCTAAAGACAGATCCTGCATGGAGTGGCAGGGACACTGACCTCTCTGAGGCCTGAAGGAGGCCTCAGCCCTGACCACAAGCACCAGAGGTCTTCGAAGTAAGGCCTGGGGATGGTTGGTTCTGACAAACAAGGATGCTCATATTTCACCATCTTCAGGCCTAGGAGGGGCTGTGGACTCCAGCCTCACTCCCTCCTGTTACCTGTCAGGACTCTGCACTGTGGCTGCAGTTAGGGATACGTAAGTGAAGAGGCCTCTGGGAGGGGAGAATCCCTGTATGATTCTGAGCTGTTGGAGGCCCATGTGCCCAGAGGCTGGGAGGGGATTCCTGTGGAGGCCGGGAGGTTGGATTCGATGAGGCCTGAGAGCTGTGGGGCCCTACGTGGTGTTGGGGGGGGGCCTAAGTCTAACTTAGTGGTGAGGTGCTGGAGTTCTGGAGACAGCCTGTGTTCTTAGGCAAGGCCTCCATTTCCACATCTATGAAGTGGGCATCAAAGACAGCACTTATCTGACACATGGTTGGAAGCAGTTGATGAGTTCACGAAGATAAGGTCCCTAGCCTGCATGCAAATGTCCCCAGCGTGACTCTCACCGTGGTCTTCCCTAGGTTCCCTGATCAGCCTGTACTGCTCCTCCCAACAAGTCCTGTGCCAGATCGTCGGTGACCTCAGCCCCCAGGTGCCCAGCAGTGTCATCTCCAACAGCTGGCAGGAGAGGTTCAGGCAGAACTACAGCTTCTACGTCGGCCTGGGCCTGGCCATCCTGTCCAGCTTCCTCATCGGCGGCAGCGTCATCCTCAAGAAGAAGGGCCTCCAGCGACTGGTGGCCTCTGGTGCCACACGGGCTGGTAGGCTCCTGGGGGGTGGGGGTGGATGGGGTGCTGGGTGGCGAGCCCTCGGCCAGCCCTGTGAACCTCCCTTCACGGGGTCCACTGTAGCGGTTTGAGAACCTGTCCTAGATAGGCACAAAAGGCTCATTGTCAGTCCCGTTGGGAGGCCGATCCACCAACAACAGGAGACCTTCCTTTATAATCCAGTAGTTCCTGAGAACTACATGATCAGTTAATTGGGGTGAAGACAGGGAAAAGTCTCAGGGCCAAGAATCAGAAACCCCAGGTCTAGTCCTGGTTTTATTTCTTACCAGTTGTGTCATCATAGGCAAGTCACAATTTCCCTACGAAATGGGAATATAATACCTTTGCCCAGAGCAATGTCAGACACTGGTGCGTCCTCACATACTATCAATCTGAGCTCCTTTATAGGCTACAAAAGAATTACTGAGTCTCTGTCCATAGGGATTTGCTTGTTTGAAAAATAAGACGTGTATCCATGAAACAATTGTTGAGAAAAGGACTCCTATGTTAAAAAATTTGTTCATTTAACCATCATTCATTGTGTACCAGCTGTGTGCCAGGTGCCATGCTAGACCTGGGGACACAGTGCCCTTGTGGGGCATTGAGTTGAGTGGAAGAGACAGGCAAGTCGATAAACAGTTGTTCTGTAGCATGTTAAATGCTATCATGGGGAAAATGAAGAATGTTATGGCAATATTTTGGAAGGCCATGTAAAGCCAGGCTTGAGGGGTAGGGGAGGTTTTCTGTAAGAGTTGATTTAGAAGCTGAGACCTACATGATGTGGAGATAACAAGGTGAGGGGAAAAGAGAAAGAAGTAGTATTCCAGGCAGAAAGAACAGCATGTGCAAAGGCCCAGGGGTGAGAGAGCATGAGTGATATTAGAAGCTGAAACTGTCTCAGGATGGCTAGAGCATGGAGGGGTAAGAGATGGGGTGAGGGCCAGCTCATGAAATGTCTTGTAAACCGGGCTCCAGAGTTTGACTGTAATTGTAAGTGACAAAGGTTTTAGGCAGGGGAGTGACATAGTTCGATTTACGATTTGAAAAGATCTCTGGTTGCTGGGTGCAGAGTGGATTAGGAGACAAGACTGGAAGGTGGGAGACCAATTTGGGGAGAAAAACAACGGAACTTGGGCCAGGAAATTACAGTGGGAATGGAGACAAGTGGTGAAGTCCAGAGATAGATTTTGAAGGTAGGACTTACTGGGTTTGGGTTTGGTGTTGCCCGGGCCCAAGGGGAGGATGAAAAAATGAGTCAAGGTGACTCAGAGCGCTCTGCTTTGAGCAGCTGGGGAAATGATGGTGCTATTTTCTGAGACAAAGAAAGCAGGAGGAGCAGGTTTACAGGAAGATGATGTGTTCAGGTTTGGACGTGTTCGGTTTAATGTTCTATGGGACACTGAGCTTTGGAAGCAGACTATTTGTGTTCCAATTCTAGCTCCTCAATTCCAGGTGATTATGATCCTGGGCAAGAAAAATAGTTTTCCTGCCTCAGTTTCCTCATCTGAAAAAATGGGGATAGGAATAGTTCCAGCTATATCTTGTTGTGAAGATATGTAGTATGTTTAGAAAGATGCTTAGCATGGAGTAAGCACCAGTATTAGTTTTACTGTGATCTAAGTGGGAGAGCCTGACAGACAGTTGGATACGCAGGACTAGAGCCGGGTGTGCTCTAAAATGGAGAGCTGTGAGGTGTGGGCATGAAGTCAGGATCAGTGGTCATTGCTGCTCTATCTCCTCTTCTGGACAAGGGTTTGAAAGGCCAGAGACCTCCCAGAGTGCCAGAAAAATAGCTGCTTCCACTCAGGAGAGAGCAGAGCAAGTATCACTGACCATTCAGAAAGGCAGTTTCCCCGGAATCCATTTTTTCTCCAATCTGCTCTTTCAATATCTTCTGAGATTTCAACTCAGAGTAAAATGCTCTCAGAGCACTTTTATGGGAGATTCTGACTGCTTGCGGAACCTGATGAACGTTAAAGACCATCTTAGAAAAAAGGGCATTCACAAAAAGCAACATACAACTTTGGGATTTTCACAAAACTGTCTAAAACCCGCCCTAATCATCATTATCCTCATTGCCAATACTGAGTACTGACCACGTGCCCGGCTCTGAGCCCATCGTGTGAACAAAGCAGACACAATTCTTGGCTACATGGAGCTTCCATTTTAGTGGGGGAAATTTCAGAAAATAAATAGATCAAATTATAAATGACAAGTGTCATTAAGGAGAAGAACTGAGTGTGACGAGAGAGAATCCCAAGAGGAAACAATAAAGGTAAGGGGACCAGGGAGGGCATTTTAGTGGAAGCAGCATTCAAGCAGAGACCTGTAGAGTAAGTGTAGATATAGGCAAATATTGTTAAGAAGACTACTCCAAACAGGGAAAAGCACATGCAAAGCCCTTAAGGCCAAAAAGAGCTCATCATTTTTGAAGAACTCAAAGACAGCCTGAGCAGCTAGACTGTAGTAGGAAGTGTGGCAGGAGAAGCCTTTGGAGAAGTGAGCAGGGTCAACACTATGAACAGGCTTGTTAGGGATTCTGGTCTTTATCCTAAGAGCATTTCGAAGCCACTGGCCAGCTAGAAGCTGAGGAGTGACATAATTCTTAAAAGACTCCTGGCTGGGCTTCCCTGGTGGCGCAGTGGTTGAGAATCTGCCTGCCGATGCAGGAGACACAGGTTCGTGCCCCGGTCCGGGAAGATCCCACATGCCGCGGAGTGGCTAGGCCCGTGAGCCATGGCCGCTGAGCCTGTGCGTCTGGAGCCTGTGCTCCGCAACGGGAGATGCCACAACAGTGAGAGGCCCACGTACCGCAAAAAAAAAAAAAAAAAACTCCTGGCTACTATGAAAGGAATGGATTATAAGGGACAAGAGAAGAACCAGAGGAGTCCTAGGAGGCAGTTGCCTCAACCCAGACCAGAGATGATAGTGCCTGGGAGTTGGGTGGTGGGGTGGCAGTGGAGTGGACCCACGTGAAATGCATTTTGGAGACAGAATCAGCAGGATGGAATGGATGCAGAAGGTGGAGCAGTGGGAGGGTCAGGTGTGATTCCCTGGTTTCTGGCTTAAGCAACTAGGTACACGGAGGTGCCGCTTACTGAGCTTCATTTGGTGGGTAGGGAGCATTTAAAAATCAGGAGTTCCATTCGGGACAGAGTTTGAGATGCCTGTGCGAGACCCAAGAGTTGTCAAGTAAGCAACTGGATATACATCAGGGCTAAGAAGAAAGGATCAGGGTGCATATATGACATAGGGTATCTAGATGGAATTTAAAACTTTGGAAGGGATGAACTCACCCAGGACAGGGCCCAGAAGCAGGCCTGGAGGCCTCACCACAGCTGACATATACTGAACCCTTAGAGACCGGCGAGTGAAGGTAGAGAAGGAAAGGTCCTGAGAAAGTACGGCCAACCTCTAACTTCATGCCCATTCCTTTCTACAGTGGACGGAGGCTACGGCTACCTGAAGGATGCAATGTGGTGGGCTGGATTTCTCACCAGTAAGTGGGTTCTTTGCTACTAAGGACAGTGCCCTATTGATGACAGAGGCAGAGATGAAAGGAGGGGTGGATGGGGCATTTCTGTCTCTATTGTGCAAGATATGAATCCAAGGCCCAGATTTCTAGGGGGAGAATCTAAACAGTCTTTGCAGGTAGAACATTTTACCTGCATCTCAGGTCACTTTCCCCATCCAAAGTCAGTCTTTCATCCATAAAGCATCTGTCCCCAGAGAGGTTTGTACAGAGCTGGTAGTGATAAAGGTGTAATTTCTCAACTTCCCCTGAAATTCAGGGAGCTATGACTGCCCGCTGGAGTCTTCTGGACTCCTGCAGGGCACAGCCTGGGACTCCTAAGTCAGCTGCCCCATTCCACAGGCAATTGTTGGCTCACTTAGAACATGGCTGGTCTGCCACCTAAGGTTTGCCCACATTTTCACATTCACACATTCCTTTCCACCCACCCTCCCTGGCTTTCAAACCCTAATTCTTTGGGACGGAAAATTAGCCAGCTTTCGATTTGTAATCCCCTAAGTCAGGTTTTGATCCCTGTCCCATTCACCATCTGCTTTCAAAGGGCAGACCCAGGTCATTCCCTACGAGCAGGGAGACAGAAGAGGCACTTGCAGGAGTCTGCAAACTGGAAACTCATATGGGGAGAGGTAGGCCCTTTGCGAAGGTCTGACTTTCTAACCACCCGCCTGTCAATCTAGACTATCCATAACTCCTCTGGGAAAGACGGCCCCGTGGACCATTTGGTACCTGGAGAATCAGTAACTGTAGCTGTGTCTTTATTTGATAATTAACACTTTCTAGAGCTTACCTTGAAGATACAGACCAATCATTCGCAGTCCCTGAGATACACTTAACCGTGCCTAGGCTAGAAGCCAAGGGACCTCGAGAACCAGAAAGCACCATGTGACCCTGGACTCCAGGCCACCTCCCTATCTTTAACATGGGAGGATTTGGTCAGGATCATCTGGGCCTGACCTTCAGATCAGATTCTGCAGGGAGACAGCATAAGGGTGGGGATTTTAAGGAATGCTGGTCTGGGATTCTGTGAATGATTGAACACTGAATGAAGCCGTCTCCACCCAGATTCATTTGGGCTGGAGATGGCGCATCAGAGCCACTGTGACCTCTCTTCCCCCTTAATTTCCTAGTGGCTGCCGGAGAAGTTGCCAACTTTGGGGCCTATGCGTTTGCTCCTGCGACAGTCGTCACACCACTGGGAGCGCTGAGTATCCTCATAAGGTTGTTGTCACCTCTCTTGCTGTCCCTTCCTATTTTCAGTTTGTTGATGTCCGGAACTGCACATGGGGTCCATTGCTACTTGCAGTCAAGGACCTGGGTCAGTCTCAGCTTCCAGAAAGAGGCAGTGTGCTGTTCAGAGCTCCGCACCCTTGGATGGTTTGCTGCCTGGGCAGTGAAGGGGCAGGCCAAGCCCAAACCAGGTGGAAGGGCTTCCCCTGCCACAAGGCTGAATGTCTCATGTCAGTGTTTTGGTGCCCCAATAGGAGAAGCACACAAGTTGAAAGTACAAGCCCTAGATTAACCCTCCCTGGGTTCTAACCTTATCTCTGCCACTTTGTAGTTACATGGCAGGTCACTTAACTACTCTGAGCCTCAATTTCCCATCTGCTAAGTGGGGATGTTCATAATACCTGCCTGAAGGCATTGGTTTAAGGACTAAATGAGATGCACAGAAAGTGCATGGTACAGAACAGGCGCTGAAGAATAACCACAGCTAACATATATTGAGGGTTTACCCTGTGCTAAATGTTCTAAATGTATTCCCTCATTTAATCCTCACAGCATCCCTACTAATTAGAAAGGAGGGGAGACCTGAGGCCAAGAGGGGTTAAGCATCTTGGCCGAGGTCACCCAGGTCCCAGGAGGCTGGGCCAGGATTCCCTCCCAGGCAGTCTAATTTCAGAGTCTGGGTGCTTAACCACTAGGTCCCATGGCCTGGAAGATGTTTGATGGTATTAAAGATAGCTGATATTAAATGTGTGTGCTTCCCATTGCCCCGTTCCTCCCAAGCTACAAACACAGTTCCTCTGTGGGGGTCCTAAGCCCCATTGGAAGCTGGCTCTGATTGTCACCCTAACCTTGGAGCCCCGGTAAGTCCCTAGCCCACCACACCCAGTACCTATAATTTCCTGTTTTGTTTTACCAGGTTGATGACAATTTTGCAGCATTTATGCAGTCAAAAACCAGAGAGAGCCGTGACTCACATGGCACGGTTGGCTGATGTAGCTGAGATACCAGTATTGCGTATCTGATTAGTTTACAGATTCCCATCCCAGGAAGTTGGGAGCGGCAGGGGATCCTCCACTGTGTGACCTCTGCCTTTGCTAATGCTACCGGGCGCTGATGAACAGGCATTGTGGGTAAAATGGTTTTGGGAGTTTTAGAGGAGAGATGGGAGACATTCAAAGGAGGTTAGACATCAATCCCCTCTTTCCTGATACCTTTAAGCAGGACTCATGAGGCTCATTGGGTTACCTTAGGTCAGCCAACAGGTTTTTGCCCTAAACTAATGCCACCTGTTTAAAGAAACAGAAGCATGCCCCAGCGATTGTACCTGTCTTGTCTCACCACCCTTCTTCCTTCACCTTTGCTGGCTCAATTTGGAGGATGTGACGGGAATGAAAGTCACATCACCAAGGAACAGCAAGGAACTGGAGGTGTTTTGTCCAGAAAAGACTCAAGGAAGTCAGGAGAATTCTTCTCAGTGAGGTGTAGAGGAAAAACCATAGGCTTTATAATTAGACAGAACTTGAGTTCAAATCCTGGCTCGTGTCTTACCAGTTGTATGATCTTGCCATCGTTTAAGCTTCTGTGGGACTCAGTTTTCTCATCTATAAAATGGACATATTTTACTTCTGAGAGTTGCAAGATGTTAGTGAGATAATAAATGGGAAGTTCTTAGCACAATATCTAGTATGTAAAGTGTGCCCAAGTGTCACTGTGGTTGTTTATATTGGCATATGCAAATGGAAGAAGGAATGGATTTGTTTTGTATGGCTCAAGGGATATGGGATGAGTAGAAACTACCATATTTTGGGTTAATAACAGAATGAACCTACAAGGGATTCATTTGCCTTGTGAAGGGGGGAGCTGCTTGCCGCCAGAGGTATACAAGCCAAGGCTGAAAGCCTTCTGTTTGCAATGTTAAGAGAAGATGTGCTCATTGGGTAGGAAGTTAGACAAGAGTGCTTTGAAGGGCTCTTCCAACTCTTCTCTTTGGGGATATTGTCAGTCTCTAAAATGAAAGAAATTCACATGTATGTCGTCGATTCCTCCAGCCCACACTGTAACCCTCCCCTAAATAAGTTTCTATTTCACACATTTCCTAGGGGGTCTAGAAAAGCTTTCACGTGTGAGAGTAGTGAGCCCTTGCTCAGCCCTCACTTTTCTCCAGGATGCTGGGACTGGGCTAGCTGCTGTAATCCCTTTCTCCACTTTCACATGCAGTGCCATCCTTTCCTCATATTTCCTGGGAGAGAGTCTGAACCTGTTGGGGAAGCTGGGCTGTGTGATCTGTGTGGCCGGTAGCACAGTGATGGTGATACACGCCCCCGAGGAAGAGAAGATCACCACCATCGTGGAGATGGCTGCCAAGATGAAAGACACAGGTAGGCTCCAGGCTCCCAGTGAGCAGGAAGGCACTGGGCGTGAACCATGTTAAAGGTCTGACTGGGTTCTGGCCATCTCAGGTGCTGCCATGTGGAGGAGGAGGCAGCAAGCTCAGGGAGGAAAGCTGATGGGCTGGTACTGAGGCTAGCTTACAGGTTCCCAGTCTGATAGGTAGGGATGCTATTATTATGTATTTGTTATGTGCCAGGTACTGTTCTAAATGCCTTGTTTGCATTGTCTTAGTTCAGGTTGTTTTAACAGAATATCATAGATTTGGGTGGCTTATAAACAACAGACACTTACGTTTCACAGTTCCGGGGATCACGATCAAGTCCTAGATCAAGGCCCGATAGATTCTGTTCATAGATGGCCAGCTTCTCGCTGTGTCCTCATCTGGTGTAGAGGGCAAAGGAGCTCTGTGGAGTCCCTTTTATAAGGGCAGTATTCCCTTCCTGAGGGCTCTACCCTCATGCCTGAATCACCTCCCAAAGACGTCACCTCCGAATACCATCCCATTTGGGATTAGCACTCAACATGTAAATGGCGGGGGGGTGGCATTCCATCAATTGCGTGTATTAATTTAATCCTACAAAAAAGCTCCTATGAGGAAGGTCCTAATATTAATCCTATTTTACAAAGAGGAAACTGAGGTCTTGGGGGTTCAATTAATAACTTGTACAAGTTATTAAAAAGTTGTGTTGCTGGAACTGGGACCCATGTTTGACTCCAGAGCCCACGTTCTCTTTTTTTTAATTTTTTTGGCCACACCAGGTGGTGGCATGTGGGATCTTAGTTCCCTGACCAGGGATCAAACCAGCACCCCCTGCGTCAGAAGCACGGAGTCCTAACCACCGGACTGCCAGGGAAGTCCCAAGCCTAGGTTCTTATTTATTTATTTTTGCGGTACGTGGGCCTCTCACTGTTGTGGCCTCTCCCGTTGTGGAGCACAGGCTCAGCGGCCATGGCTCACGGGCCCAGCCGCTCCACAGCATGTGGGATCTTCCCAGACCGGGGCACGAACCCGTGTCCCCTGCATTGGCAGGCGGATTCTTAACCACTGCACCACCAGGGAAGCCCCCAAGCCTAGGTTCTTAATGAGACATCCCATTGCCATGAGTGGAGGGCTCTAGAGGCCACTGGCATCCTCCCAGGTCAGGTTACCTGTCTCCATCCCCCACAAAGGGTACATCGTGTTTGCTGTGCTTCTGCTGGTGTCCTGCCTCATCCTCATCTTCGTCATCGCCCCACGTTATGGACAAAGGAATATCCTCATCTACATCGTCATCTGCTCTGTGATCGGGGCCTTCTCCGTGACCGCCGTCAAGGGCCTGGGCATCACCATTAAGAACTTCTTCCAGGGGCTGCCGGTTGTGCGGCACCCTCTCCCCTACATCCTGTCCCTCGTGCTGGCCCTTTCGCTCAGCACTCAGGTCAATTTCCTCAACAAGGCGCTGGACATCTTTAATACCTCCCTGGTGTTCCCCATCTACTACGTGTTCTTCACCTCGATGGTGGTGACCTCCTCCATCGTCCTCTTCAAGGAGTGGCACAGCATGTCGGCCGTGGACATTGTGGGCACCCTCTCTGGCTTTGTCACCATCATCCTGGGTGTGTTCACGCTTCACGCTTTCAAAGACCTGGACATTAGCCGGACCGGCCTGCCCCACATGCACAAAAACCCAACCCCGCCTCCCGCCCCAGAGCCCAGCATCGTTAGACTCAAAGACAAGAATGTTCTTGTGGACAACCTAGAACTCTCCAGCGCCCCATCACCAGAGAAGAAGCCCGAAGTATTTATAATCCATTCGTAAAGCTTGGAATACATGAGTGAGAGGGTGAGCCCTGTGGTACAGCCTGACTGCTCAATTTCAGAGCCACCTGGTTATTTTCAACACAACTCTTACCAGTGGGCTCTCTTTTCTTGAGACGTTCATTTATACCTCACCGCTGTTTCCGGGAGAAAAATCCCTACCCAGTGAGCAGTGGTGGCAGAACCTCCTGGAAACACAGCCTCAGTGACCAAATACCCTACTACACATTGGTGCCAGCAGGTCCCCTGGACCTCCTGTCCTACTTGTTTCCTCGGTGCCATCTCTGTGTTGTTGGGAAGAAGATAGGATTTGATCCGTTGAATGCAGCACAAGCCAAGAACTTCCCTGAAATGTTGGTCATCAGGAAATCCTTTGCACTGGTTCTCCTCCTGAGACTGATTCACCGTTCCTGAGCCCAAGACTGAAGTGCAGCTGGCCCTCCGAGGCCCAGAGAGCAACTCGCCATGCCTCCCGTCCAGAACCAACAGACACACAATTATTGTAAAATGTCTTGTTGCATTTGCCACCTCATCTTCGGAGACAGAGGCAAGACCTCAGCTGACCTGCTTACTGTGAAAGCCACCTGACGTCTCAGGGAAACACTTCCACCAGCCCCGTTCCCGGGAGCAGCCAGCCTGGAGGTCAGCATCTGTTTCCATCCACCCGACCCCTTCCCCACCCTTCCCTCTCTAGACACATCCTAAGGAGTCAGTCACGGAGACATTCAGGCAGTTATCTAAGAACTCAAAACAACACAACAACAACAAAAGGTGCTTGCTTCCCAGCCAAGCTATGCTGGCCAAGCCCAGTGTTTCATTTTGCCTCACTCTCCAAAGAGAACAGCGATTGCACTGCTCTTAAAAGTAGCCTGGCTGTCGAGCAGAATGCACTTTCCTTTTCCTCAAGGAGTAAACCAATATGATTTGGGGAGATGGGGAGAAGAGTAAGGGGCAGTCAGGAAAGCAGACACAGCCTCTCTGGAAACCAGGGGCTAACTTTTGTGTTTACTCTGGTGGTGAACCAAGAACCCAGGTGGAAAAGGCTCTGAGTAACTTGTTTTTTTTTGGACACACGGCGCGGCACGTGGGACCTTATTAGTTCCCTGACCAGGGACTGAACCCACACCCCCTGAATTGGAAGTGCAGACTCTGAACCACTGGACCGCGAGGGAAGTCCCCTCTGGGTAACTTCTGGGCTGAAGCCTTAGAGGCTTGGCCAGTGGGATCAGCTTTGAACTTCAGTGACCAAGTCGGGGGGTGTAAGCTCGGCACGGGGTGCAATCTGGCTGTTGACCAGATCGCCACCAAGTCCCCAGCTCCACTGATGAGCTGCCCACACTGGGAAGCAGTGTGTCACGACTGCTCCACCACCACCTGCTTTGGGGACTGCCTTTGGTCCCCTCACATTTGACCAGAGGCAGTCAAAAAACAAGAGCAGCTGGAGAGAGACATAATTAATATCCCCTCCCTTCCTGTCTTCTCTCCAGCAGCAAGAATGTGAGAGTTGATATGAGGACCATTGACAGGGAGGTAAGGGAGCCAGTATATCTGTAAAGAAGGAAGACCTGGCCCTCAGCCCCCAAGCTGGTGCAGAGCCTCCCCTGTGTAACTCCACACCCGTGCCTGTGTTTACGTCCTGTGCCCTAAGCATAGCCAAGCCCAGGCCAAACTGTTGCTGGCCTTGTAGCTCCAAGGAACAGACTGGCTTCCTGCACCGCCAGCCTCAAAGCCACAGTTTTTAATGAATGTGGATTTCTCTCTGTAACTAAAATCAATGCAACATGTTGGATCTTGAGAATGACTGTAATCTGAAGGCCCTGAGAGCGTGGTCTGCAGGGTCAGGAATAAAGTGTGTGTTTATTTATTTGAGTGTGTTTACTTGATACTTACATCTTGGCTTTCCTTGGACACGGAACAATTAAAGTGGTTCCTCTAGTGCCGGGGGCCAGTCCCCAATCTCTGGAGAGTTCTGGCTGCCAAGGAAGTCCCTCCAGTGCCTTCTACAGCCACGCCTTCACTAGAGAAGGAAAGGCTGTTTGGGAAATAGCGTCAGTGGAAGACACCCATCCCATGCCTGGGCCCTTACGAGAAGCCAACCACAGTGCTAAGAGCTTCACGTGAATACTTTTTTTTTTTGCGGTACGCAGGCCTCTCACTGTTGTGGCCTCGCCCGTTGCGGAGCACAGGCTCCGGACGCGCAGGCTCAACAGCCATGGCTCACTGGCCCAGTCGCTCCGCGGCATGTGGGATCCTCCCAGACCGGGGCACGAACCCGTGTCCCCTACATCGGCAGGCAGACTCTCAACCACTGCGCCACCAGGGAAGCCCCATGTGAATACTTTTAAGCTCTCACAAATCCTCAAGTCGATCTGTATCATTCATGCCGTGAGTGACCCCCAGACCTATTAAAACTAGACTGGCCTGTGTCCAGGTGCAAAGACAAACAGCTCCCTCGACTGGTCATGGGAAAACCCAGGGCTTTTCTATGGCTCAAGATCTTCCACGGTGGCCTCACAGGCTGGACAGACGGTCTCTGTAGGAACTCTTCTGAGGAGTCCTCGGTGATGGATCCTATCCAGGCTGGCCAGTGCAACATTAAAACAAAGAAACAAACAAGAGTTGCCAAACCAGACATTTCAAATGACAATTTAATTAAATACAAACAAGGAAAAAAGGCACCACAGCCCATTCAAGTATTTTGCATAGATATACAAATATTGTAAACAATTAATAGGTGGACGAGAGAAAAGAGGATCTGTTTTCTGTGAACAATCTCCCAAATAAAAAGAAAATTCACATTGCCCTGGATCCCAGATGCACACGTACATACACACAGTGGATGGTAAGAGAGGATGCATGGAAGGGTGACTTTGGGGGCACTTGGCTTGGATTCTGCAGAACCTCTCCTTTGCACGGTTCCCTAAGGATGGGTGGAGCACCTTTCCAGTTGGCATACTCTTGACTTTCTTGCGTGTCCAGCAGAGCTGTTACATACACATTTAACGCCATCACTGACTTTAGAACTGGTCCCCAATTTAAAACGCGCAAGTTTTCCATACCCTCGGCCAAATAAGAACAAATTCTGACCTAGGTAAGGGGAGGCTTTGTTCAAAAGGATTATTGCAAGAGATGGCGAGGGGCCATGGCCTCAGGGGGATGGGGCTATGACAGTACTGTAAGGTCTACAGTGAGACCCTAAGGTCTGCGAGCCTCTCAGAGCTGGGGCAGAAAGGAGCTTTTCTTTCATAGGGAGAAGTCAGTAAGGCTAAAAAGAACCCACGGCAAGCAGGCAGTTACCACTGGAGCCTGGTGCCTGGGCTAAAACTCCCACTGAGCCAGGTCGAGAGAGGGTGCAATCCCCCTTGATGTCCCCTGAGGTTCACATTTCAGAGATGCCTCCTAGGCTCTTAAGGAAAACACACCTACAAAAAAAAAAAAAAAAACCAAACGAACAAACAAAAAAAACACACCTAGGGTTGAAAAACTGGCAGGAGGCTAAGTTAGCTTCTAAAAAGATGTACATAGTCTCCATCTCAACAGAAGGCTGGTTAAGTCACTCCACCAAGCCTCAGTTAGGCTCCCCTCCTACCCCCCAGACCCTGAGCATGGACTCACCCTTGGCCAGAGCCAGCATACAGCCCCTTCCCCAAAGGCTGACCACAGAGATGGTCCCTGAATGTGGTTTTTTCCAGCCATGCTCACTCCTTCCTATAAAAGGCCCCTTCCGTCTGAGCTGTGGGATGCTCATAGATCTTGTAGCCGCTCAGCTCACCTGAGCATTCTCCTAATGCAACTGCCCCCTGCCCCTATCGCAACACTCCCTTCCCCAGTCTTGCAGTAATCCTTGAGAATAAAGTGCCTCTTTCCCTAAGTCCATATTGGTTTCCGTCACCTCAAAGCAGCACATGGACACAGGAGGGAAAGAACGGGCTATGACAGCCAGGCTTGCTCCTGGGCAGACTCCCCGCCGTCCTGCCAGAACACAGCCAGGAGTCAAACAGTAAATAGAACTGGCTGCTAAAAGTCTTATCAAATTTAGAAAATTCAACCATTTTCCAGTTCACAGTACAATGTGTATGGGATGGAGGTGGTATTAAAAAAATTGAAAACAAAAACGGAAACAAACAGGAAAGCAACAATCCAGGTCTCTTTCTGGTATGGTTCCAGGGAGGGTGGATTTCAGGTTCAAAAGGCTCATGCAGCCACAGTGGCTGGGGCATTTTCACTTCAGAGCCTTCAACCTCCTGACGTTGGGGAGAAAAGCTGGACATGCCACAGGAATGTCAGTGAGGCAGGGGGTTGAGTTTAAGGGTGATTTCAGTGGAGAGATGTTTTCACCGTTAATTTTCTGGGGCCCAGCCTTGAGGCCTGGGGCGTCTCGAGTAGCACACTTAACATGGAAGGCCGTCCCCTGACCTCATCAGGCAGCAAGGATGGTGGACATCGGCTGTGGGGAGCAACCAGGGCCCTTGTCGGCAAGACAGGGGTGTGAACATCACCAATAACACAACCTGACTACCTGAGGAAAGAGAACTTCATTTTCCTGAGCTCTTTCTAAATCTATCCCAAGTGTCCCCCCGCAGGTGCACAGCCTGAACATCCCACTTGTCTCCGAACCCAAGAATATCTAGTGAGCACCTATTGTATACAGAGAACGATAAGGGGGCCCCGGGGTAGTGGTTGGGAGTGAAAACTCAAGCCTCTTCCTTGCACTGAGGTTTTCAAGAGCAAACGTCTGTTCACTGCAGGAGGCGGGGAGGCCCCAAGCTGCCCGGCACCTTTCTGGGGTGGGAGACCATCCCAGAGAACATCTCCGGTGGTTCTCTGAAAATCCTCCCAGCTAGCAGAGCACCACACAGCCCCCATTCCCTGCTGCGGGGAGGACAGGACCAGAGGAAAGAACACAAGGAAGAGGATGAGAAAATGTCTGGCCGGTCCCGGCACAGACTCTGTTCCGTCAAGGCTGCTTCTCTAGGGATCTCTAGAGACAGGTCTGCTCTCTGCTCAGAAGACAACGGTCCTGCCTCAAGCCAGTGACCAGGTCTGGAGACAGGCTGGGGCTCCCAGGATGTCCACTCTCCTCCCTGCACCCACCACTGTCCCTGAGGACCTTACTCAGATTCAGGTCAGGGAGTAGAAGGAAGACCCACACTCTGCTGCGGTCACCACACACCATGGAAAGTAAAGCTACGACCCCACAGCCATGGCCCGAGTCTACCCGGGTCAACACTCTTGAGAACCAACATAGGAGATCCCGTGGCCAACCCGCAGGCAGGACCCTGACTTGCAGGTCACAGCACCAAGTCCCAGGAAGTCGGGACTGCTGGGGATTCACTCTTCACAGCACCACACATTAGGCGGGTCCCAGCGGAGAAGGAGAAATCAGAAGCGTGAGGCACTTGGAAAATGCAGAAGAGAAAACAAGGAGCACGCGAGAACAGTGGCGAGCGGAGTCAAAACCTTTGGCTTGACGGCTCAGAGGGGGCCGGGGCTGTGCTCCCCCTGCTGTCTACACTGCCTACAAATAGTACCTGTCTGAGTCAGAGTGACCCTTGGGAGTAAGGGGATGCGGGGGCTTTGGTGGGGGGAGGGGGCGGCGTGAGGAGGGAACTTGACGTGTTCACATATGGCCACAGAGCCAGGAGCTGTGACCTCAACCAAGCCCTGGCTGGAGTGACCCCTCCTGATCAGTAAAGCTAAAAGGGACAGTAAGTGCCCAGCCTCTGTCCAGCCTGGGACCTCTGAGGAAGATGGAAGCAAAGGAAAGCTCTCATGCGTACCCTCCTCCATAGGACGTGGATGGATGGCTTCTCCAAGCTGAGTCCTGGCCTCAAGGGCTAAACAGACTTTTCCCAGCTGGGCTCGCCAGCTCGGACAGCCTGCACCAGCTCAACTGTCACCTCTGGGGTGAGGGGCCAGCTGAAGGGCGGATAGGGGACGAGCAGCCACTCAACCTCTTCGGCTCTACCCTCCCTACCTGGGGCTGAATATTGCACAAAACAACACTTGGGTGCCGTTGATGGTAGGCACTCTGGGCCTCTGTGGAAGCCGAGGTGGCACTGAGTCAAGGAGGAGATTTTTCAGAGATGCAGTGGTTCCAGGAGGAGGGGAGGTGGGGAGGGGGAGCTCAGAGGTGGCCGGGCATGCTTCCTCCAGATTCCGTGGCCACAGCTCCTCTGTGGTGTTCAGGGTCCTCACAGGAAGGGAGAAGCGCCTTCAGACGAGTCTAGATTTTCGAGCTAGCCATCCCCACAGCCCTCTGTGACCTGTATTCAGGAAACTGCAGGGAAAAAAGAGAGGGAGAGAGACATCAGCTCCGTGCTATCAGTGGGGAGCTGTCCTCTGGCTTGTGACAGGTGGGCGTGAGTGGCAGACTGTCACCTGAGAAGAAGGGTTTCCGCAGAAGTCTGTCCACATGTCTGCTCGTCCAGACCATCAACTCTGCAGTAAGAGGCATGGTGGCAGCCCCCAACCCCCAGCTGACAAGCCATTCCCCTCCTCCCTCCCAGCAAAGCTGCAGCTCAGTCTGCAGAGTTCCCAGGGCCTCGTAGGAACACAGGGCAGTGAGCCAGCTTCCTCACCTGCTCCCCTCTGCCCCAACTCCCAGGACTAAGACTAAGTCCCAGGACTAAGTCCCAGGGAAGATGTATTAAGAGGGGCCATTTGTGCACAGCCTACCATAGGCCAGCGGTTAATGTAAATTAACTGCCTTGACCTTCACAGTAACCCGATGGGGTTGGCTATTTCTGCTTCGTAAAACCTCTTTCTAGATAAGGAAACGGAGACTCAAGAGAGTGATTTGCTCAGGGCCGCTCAGCTCAGCTCAGCTCATCAGTTGCAGACCCAGGTTTGAAGCTACCATAGCTCAGCCTCCTAAACATCACCTTTCACATGAAACCAAAAGAGGGGGTGTGCAAGGGTCTCACCAATTTAAGGGACAGTCATGCAGGCACCAAGAAATGCTAAGCTTCTGTCCTTTGCTTTTGTTCTGGAAGTTCAGCACTACATCAAGAAGCATGAGCTGGTCTGTTTTCTCAACTCTTATTTTTGTCCCCTGGATCCCTCTGCCCCAGCTTCTACCTCGAGTGTTTCTGAAGACTCACCTTTGGAGCAAGCACAGCCAGGGGCCGGGTCTGCTGAGGTCTAGAGGCAGGGGGCCACAGAATGGAGACACCACCTGGCCTGGGGAGACTCTTGCGGCCTGGCACCGGGTTAGCCGGGAGTGCCTTCTGGGGCGGCCGAGGCCTGGAGAAATCCTGGGGAGAAAGCCACAAGCCTCACTCAAAGGCCAGAGGGGCCTGTTCGAAAGAAAATGTCCTCAATATTTTACAGGTCAAAAGCAGATGAGAAAAGGGATATACTATTTAAAAAGAATGGTCCCTCCGGAGCCTGTGCTCCGCAACGGGAGAGGCCACAACAGTGAGAGGCCCGCGTACCGCAAATAAATAAATAAATAAAAATAAAAAGAATGGTCCCATTTAAAAAGAAATTGTGTGCATACATGTTTACATGCTCAGGAAAAAGCCTTTTTGGAGAGCAATTTAGCAGTATCTATTAAGATTAGAAATGATCATTCTCTGACCTAATACATAATTTCATTCCCTCTGAGAACTATTTGCACAGGTGCACAAAAATGAAATTGCAAGGATGTTCCTTGCAGCACTGTTTGTGACAGCTAAAATAAACTATAAATAACTAAAATTTCCATCAACAGACAAATTACCAAAATTATACAGTGATATATAAAGCAGCATTTCAAAAGAAGGAAGTAGGTTGATACGTGCTGAGGTGGAAAGATGGTCAAGAGTCACGGCAAGCTGCAGTACAAGCTATAAAGGATAGTTTAGAGAAAATAAGTCACCCCACTACCCCCCACCAATGTAAATGCAGAGGTACAGAGGAAAGTCAGGAAGGATGAAGACCAAATTGATAACAGAGGTCAGAGGTTCAGAGTGGGCTGTGCATAGGGAGAGGGGTCGTCCAAGTGAACATTCAGTTTTTTTAACAAAGCATATATGTGTATTACTTGTGCAAATAAAAATAAAAATTGTAAAAAGAAGAAATCATATTTTCCGTATTGTTTGTCTATGGGTGGCACAGTCTTTCCTTTGTGCTTTTACATTACCTTCATGTTTTGCCCCCTTCTCAATAAGGCCTTCCCTGATGACCTTATTTAAAATTATAACACCCCCAAACACAACAATACACAATCAACAGGAGGCAGCAAAAGCAGCCTGAGAGAGAAGTTCATAGCAATACAGGCCTTCCTCAAAAAACAAGGAAAATCTCAAATAAACAACCTAACCTACCACCTAAAAGAATTAGAAAAAGCAGAACAAACAAAACCTAAAGTCAGCAGAAAGAAGATCAGAGAGGAAATAAAATAGAGATTTTAAAAAATAGAAAAAAAAATCAATAAAACCAAGAGCTGGTTTTCTGAAAGGATAAATAAAATCGACAAACCTCTGGTCAGGCTCACCAAGAAGAAGAAAGAGGACCCAAATAAAATAAGAAATGAAAGACAAGAAATAACTACTAACACTGCAGAAATACAAAAAATCATAAGAGAATACTATGAACCATTACATGCCAACGAATTGGACAACATAGAAGAAATGGACAAGTTTCTAGAAACACACAGCCCACCGTAACTGAATCAGGAAGAAACAGATAATTTGAACAGAATGATCACTAGAAGTGAAGTGGAATCTGTTAAAAAAAACAAAACAAAACAAAACAAAACTCCCTGCAAACCAAAGGGAGTGGCTTCCAGGATGCTTCACTGGGGAATTCTACCAAACATACAAAGAAGAGCTTACACCAATCCTTCTCAAACACTTCCAAAAGATTGAAGTGGAGGGAACACTCCCTAAGTCATGCTATGAAGCCACCATCACCCTGATACTAAAACCAGACAAAGACACTAACAAAAAAGAAAACTACAGACCAATATCTTTGATGAATATAGATGCAAAAATCCTCAACAAAATATTAGCAGACTGAATCCAACAACGTATAAAAAAGACCATATACCACAACCAAGCTGGATTCATCCTAGGGTCACAAGAATGGCTCAACATATGCAACTCAATCAATAGGAAACACCACATCAACAAAAGACAAAACTCACATGATCATCTCAACAGATGCAGAAAGAGCATTTGATAAAATTCAACATCAACTCATAATAAAAACTCTCACCAAAGTGGGTATAGACGGAACATATCTCAGCATAATAAAGGATATTTATGACAAACCCACAGCCAACATAAAACTCAACAACGAAAAGCTGAAAGCCTTCCTGCTAAAATGTGGAACAAGAAAAGGATGCCCATTCTCATCACTTCTATTCAACATAGTATTGGAAGTCCTAGACAAAGCAATCAGCCAAGAAAAAGAAATAAAAGGAAATTGGAAAGGAAGAGGTAAAATTGTCATTATATGCAGATGACATACTATATAAAGAAAACCCTAAAGACTCACACAAAAACTACTATAACTGGGACTTCCCTGGCAGTCCAGTGGTTAAGACTCCGTGCTTCCAATGCAGGGGGTGTGGGTTTGATCCCTGGTCAGGTAACTAAGATCCCACATTCTGTGCAGCACAGCCAAAAAAAAAAAAAAAACTACTAAAACTGATAAATGAATTCAGCAAGGTAGCAGGATACAAGATTAACATACAGAAATCTGTTGCATTTCTTTACACTAATAATAAAATTATCAGAAAGAGAAGTAAAAATACAATCCCTTTAAAAATTGTATCCAAAATAAAAATACTTAGGAATAAATCTGACGAAGGAAGTGAAAGACTGGTATGCTGAGAATTATAAAAAACATTGGCAAAGGAAACTGAAGATAATTCAAAGAAATGGAAAGATGCTCTTGGATTGGAAGCATTAATATTGTTAAAATGGCCATACTAACCAGAGCAATCTACAGATTTAATGCAACCCCTATCAAATTACCCATGACATTTTTCACAGAACTAGGGCAAATAATCATAAAATTTATATGAAACCACAAAAGACCCAGAGTTGCCAAACGATCCTGAGGAAAAAGAACAAAGCTGGAGGCATAACCCTCCCAGACTTCAGACAATACTACAAAGCTACAGTTATCAAACAGTGTGTTATTGGCACAAAAGCAGACATATGGATCAATGGAACAGAATAGAGATCCCAGAAATAAACCCACATACCTATGGTCAATTAATCTCAACAAAGGAGGCAAAAATATACAATGGAGAAAAGACAGTCTCTTCAGCAAGTGGTGTTGGAAAACTGGACAGCCACATGTAAATCAATAGTTAGAACACTCTCTCACGCCATACACAAAAATAAACTCGAAATGTCTTAAAGTCTTAAATGTAAGACATGACACCATAACACTCCTAAAAGAGAACATAGGCAAAACATTCTTTGACATAAATCGTAGCAATGTTTTCTTAGGTTAGTCTCCTAAGGCAAAAGAAATAAAAGCAAAAATAAACAAATGGGGCCTAATCAAACTTACAAGCTTTTGCACAGCAAACGAAACCATAAACAAAATGAAAAGACACCTATGAAATGGGAGAAAATATCTGCAAATAATGTGACTGACAAGGGCTTAATTCCCCAAATATACAAACAAACAGCTCAATATCAAAAAACAAACAACCCAATCAAAAAAATGGGCAGAAGACCTAAATAGACATTTCTGCAAAGAAGACATACAGACAGCCAAAAAGCACATGAAAAGATGCTCAACGTTGCTAATTATTAGAGAAACGCAAATCAAAACTACAATGAAGTATCATCTCACACCGGTCAGTATGGCCATCTTCAAAAAGTCTGCAAACAATAAATGCTGGAGAGGGTGTGTAGAAAAGGGAACCCTCCTATACTGTGGGTGAGAATGTAAATTGGTGCAGCCACTATGGAAAACAGTATGGAGGTTCCTGAAAAAGCTAAAAATAGAGCTACCGTATGATCCAGCAATCCCACTCCTGAGCATATACCCAGACTTTTATGGTGTCATGTCTTAATTCAAAAAGATACACGCACCCCAATGTTCATAGTCGCACTATTTACAATAGCCAAGACATGGAAGCAACCTAAGTGTCCATCGATAGATGAATGGATAAAGAAAATGTGGTATATATATACAAGCGAATGTGCCATTTGCAGCAACATGGATGGACCTAGAGATTATCACACTAAGTGAAGTAAGTCAGACAGAGAAAGACAAATATCACATGATACCACTTATATGTGTGGAATCTAAAAAATGATACAAATGAACTTATTTACAAAACAGAAACAGACTCACAGACGTAGAAAACAAACTTATGGTTACCAAAGGGGAAGAGGCAGGAGGGATAAATTAGGAGCTTGGAATTAATAGATACACACTACTATATATAAAAGAGATAAACAACAAGGACCTACTCTACAGCACAGAGAACTACATTCAGTATCTTGTAATAACCTATAACAGAAAGAATGTGAAAGAGAATATATATCTATATCTATATCTGAATCATTTTCCTACACAGCAGAATCTAACACAACACTGTAAACCAGCTATACTTCAATTTTTAAAAATTGCAACACTCCCCCAGTCAGCATTCCCAGACCCCTTTATCCTAATCTACTTTTCTTTTTTGGTATATATCACTTATCCCATTCCACCATACTATACAACTTACTTATTTTTTATTTTCTGCCTCTCCATCCCCCACTATATAAGAAACAGGGGCAGGGGTCCTTTTCTGTTTGATTCAGTGATACAGCTCAAGCTTTAGAACAGTGCCTACTATACAGTAAGCACTCAACACGTACTAGCTGAAAAAATAATAAAACTCTGCACCTGTCAAAAAAATTTTAATAACTATATTTATTCTGTGATCCAAAAAAAAATTTTAAGGGGCAAAGAATGGATCTCATGCCACCACCCACAGATCCCCAAGCTGGTGGGGTGCAAGAGAGAAGCTGATTCCACAGGTGAGAGTTCCAGTGCCTACTGTCCTGGATCGCTCCCCTTCCTGAGAAGGTCACTAGCAAGCATAAAAATGGCTCAAAGGCAAGCATGGGGAGAGAATGGGAGTAAATCAGAGATCTTCTGAAAGCAGCTTCTCAGCCAGCAGAAATGAAAAAGAGCAGCAGATTCTCATGACCAAAGCGCCCCGTTGTCCAGCGCCATCCCTTCCCGGAAGGACAATGCGATCCCACACGCTTCCAGCCCAGAAAGCTGTCAAATCAGTGGCTGCTGGAGGCCAGGACAGAGACCTTCTGGGGGAAGCAACAGCTGGGGGCAGATGTCAGGATACCGTGGGGAAATGCTGTGCTCCCTTGGCTGCTTTCTGTGCCAAACGAACAATCTGTGTGTGTGCAAGTGCACACGCAGGGCGGGTGATCTGGGTGATCATCAGCATGGCAACACTGGGCCTCCCAGAGCAGGGTCATGCCACTGGCCACGTCTGCTTTGACCCAGCTCGGCTCTACCAGGGGCCTCACCCAGCACTGTTTTCTAGAGGCAGAAACTGTCCTTGAACCGCTCTGGCCCATTGCTCCTGTCCTCAGCGGGTGGCACCTCCATCAGTCAAGCTGCACAAACCAGACACTGGGCAGTTGTGTGGGGGTTTTTTTTTGGGGGGGGCGGGTTGTCATCCCCTCCCAACCCTCATCAGCAACTGTTCCCCTGTCTTTTCTCTTCTACACATCCCTCACCAGCTTCACCCCATCACTGCTGTCACCCCCCCGCTCCAAGCTACCATCACCTCTCCTCTGGACGCTGTTTAAACTTGTAACCCCTGCACCCAGTCTCATCCCTCGGATCACAATGCCGCTACAGTGAGCCTTTCATTCTTTAAAACTAATTTTTTAATTAAAGTATAATATACATAAAAAGAAATGAGTCATACAACCAGATGAATCATCAGAGTGAACACACCTATGTAATCCTCACCCAGGTCAAACAATGGAAGATTAATAGTCTCAGAAGCATCTCTGGGCACCCTCCCAGGCACTGTGCCTCCCTCTTGCCTAAATGTAGCCCAAAGTGAGATCCCTGTAGATGGCAAATCTGTAGGGAAATTTCCCTGTAGATGGAAATCCCTGTAGATGTCACCCATGCTCCACCACTGCCCTGTTCCCATCAAATGCAGACCAAATTCCTAGTCCATGCCTGTGGCACAGTCTGGCTTCCCCTGGCTCTCCAGCCTTTCATCATAGCTCCATGGGCCCCAGGCAAAGGGGCCTTGAAGTTCCTTCCATCTGTGGGCTCTCTCCATCACAAAGCTTCCCTACCATCAGGTCCCTGGTCCAAGAACCTCTCCCACCCTTCACAGCCTGCTCACCCCGCAGGTCTCAGCTCAAATGTCACCTCCTCACGGAAGCCTCCCCAGATTTCCCAGGCTAAGTCAAGTCCCCCATAACTCTCTTTGTAAGAATGCTGAACCTCTCCTTCATAGCACTTACCACTACTGTCACTACATGTATACCAGTCTCGTCCCCAGCAAGCTGTGAGCTCTGTGAGGCGGAGATGGCATCTGCTTTGCTAACCACTGCCTAGTACAGAGTAGAAGTTCATACACATTTGTAGACAGAATAGAAGAGGTTACGAAGCTTCACCCTCCACCTCTCCAGAGTGGTCCATGTCACCAAGCTAGTAGGTGGTGGAGTGTGAATTCCCCCAGGGCAAGTGGTATCTCAGCTCTGGAGTCCAGGGCCTAAGCCAGGACCTGACCCACAGGGTGGTGAAGGGTTTGGAGTCAGCCCTGGGTGCAAGTCCTGGCTACTCCACTTACAAACCGCCACCTCGGGGTAGCCCCTTCAACTCCATGAGACACAGCTACCCAACACCGAAAATGGGGGCAGCAGACTCTCTTCTTGGAATGGTTCTGAGGAAGGGGGCGGCGCCCCGATTTAATCCCCGCCGCCTGCTCAGAGAAGCTGCCTCCCACTCCCCGCCCTTGAGAAACCCCCATCTGGGCCCAGGCCCAGCAGACGCCGTGCTTGGCATGTGTTTTGGGATAACTTCCACCGGCCAGGTGGCCCTCTGAGCTCTGGATTCCTGCCAGCAGCCACCAGGGAAAGTGGGAGTCAGGGCAGGACATGGAGCCTCCAGGCTTCCCGTCCCCCCAGCTGGAGTCCACTGCCCCTGGGGACCCCTCCCCCAACCTACTGCTCGGCACCTTGGGGTGAGGCTGACACCATCTCCACTGAACAGGCCTCCAGTGTGGGTTTTTTAGGACCAGTGGTTTCAATGGACTGCTCCCTCCTCCTACACCTCTGTTCTTCCCACACCCCTGTCTGCACGTGGCTGCTTTCTCCCCTCTTCCTCCCTTTCTCTCCTCTTTCCTTCTGTTATGGGCCGAACTGTGCCCCGCCAAAATTCATACGTTTCCGCTCTAACCCCCAGTACCTCAGAATGTGACTGTATTTGGAGACAGGGCCTTTAAAGAGGTGACTATGTTGAAATGAGGCCGTTAGAGTGGGCCCTAATCCGGTCTGACTGGCGTCCTTATAAGAGGAAATGTAGACACAGAGAGACATCAGGGTGCACGTACACAAAGGAAGGACCATATGAGGACACGGCAGAATGCAGTCATCTGCAAGCCAAGCAGACAGGCCTCAGAAGAAACCAAGCCTACTGGACTTCCAGCCTCCAGAACCATCAGAGGATAACTTCCTGTTGTTCACACCACCCGGTCTGTGCTGTTTTGGCCGCCCAAGGAGACTAACGCACCCTCCGTCTCCTCGTCCCTCCTCTACTCCTCTTGCTCTTTTCCCTTTCTCCTTCCCTCTTCTCTCCCTGTCAGTCTTTCCTTTCCCTTTCTGCATGGAATTTTCTATCCCCCCGCTGCCCCAGATGAGAAAAGTGGGATAGTAGCAGCTTCGCATCATCAGAGAACCAAAACTGATGCTCTCGGCTCTGCTAAACCATGACACTGCCGTGTCCCAGGGACCCCCCCCAACACCTGGAGCCAACCACAGTCCTTAGGGGCAGAGACAGCCTGGGCTCCATGGAGCCCTCTGGACCATGCCCAAGAACAGCAGTCCCAGGAGGAAAATGGGCAAGTCCCCTACCCCACCTGAGGGGCTCCACACCAAAAACCACAGGCCGCTCTGGAAGGCACCACGCCTGGCCACCGTCCTGGAAACATCTGTGTCTGTGCTACAGGAACTTCTGCCAGAAGGTAGAGCTGGAGCCATCAGAGCACAGAAACACCGGGTGAACAGACTGCTGGGCAGGCAGCTCTGCTTCCAAAGAACACCAGTGGTGGGGGGATAGCCCAGCCCCTACTCAGCCCTCCCAGAGGCCCGGCCCCTTGACCAGCCTCCCAGACGAGCGAGGCATCACCGTATGTCCCTCAGTAAGACTTCCCGACTAGTGCAAAATACCAAGAGGCACAATTTGGTGGAATAAGTACTATGATGAGAGAAGTACAGAGGCACCAAACTCAGGCTTGGGGGTCAGAGAAGGCTTCTTAGAGGAAGTGGCATCTAAGAGGAGACCTAAGGATGAACAAGAGCTGGCCGTGCAAAAGGAAGTATATGTGGCAGAAGAAACAGCATTTGCAAAGGCCTAGAGGAGAGAAAAAAGACCATGGGGAACTGAAACATTAACTGAACATTAACATTTGGGGTGGAAGGTGGGTAGTGGCTTGTCACAGAAGAGGCCAACCAGGAAGGAAGTCCTCGGTAGTGTATTTCCTCATGCTCATCACCCTCACTCTGTGTGCCCTGTATCTACCAGAATGCAGAAGAGGCAGCCAGCCCATGAGTCAGCAAGCTCCCTCTTCCCAGCCTCTGTCATTCCTCATGGCTGATGGCCTGAAAAGTGATGCTTCCGGCCCAGGGTTGCTGAGAAACCACTTACCTGGGAGAGGATGCACTTTGGTGCGGGGGGCACTGGCCGGCTTGGGGGAGGCCTCCTGGATGATTCTCTCCTCTCTACTGGGGGTCCGGCCCCTGGGGAGTTCCTAGCAGTCCTGCTGAGGTGTGCTGGCAATGGCGCAGGTGGGGACCCACCATGCAGACAGTCTGCAGGGGGCCTGGGAGGAGGCTGGGAGGGCTTCCGTAGGGTTTCAGGGGTGTTGGTCACCTGTATGCATAAGACGAGGAATGCCTGAGACACAGGAACCCTTAATGCACTTAAAAAGTCAGGGGTGGTCTTGTGTGTCTCACTGACATGCACAGAGGCCTAGGATCCCAGAGGTCAGATGCAACGTTTAAAGTCATTAGGGGATGGCAGAACCAGCTGACCATCTCTCAAGCCAAGAAAGTGTCTTTTATCACCAATCCCGTGGGCCCACAGAGGCGCTTAGGAAAATCTAGCAGAGTCCTGAGGGACAAAGTTAAAGTAGCAAAGTTCATGGTGCAAAGCCTTTACCTTTCGCTTGCCCTGGGGTGTCTGCAACTTGAACGTTGGGTTGGCGTGGCCAGTTCCACTGTTCTGAGACACCCTGAAGGGACAACTAGTAACAAGGAAGGAGAGAGGAAGAGTAAAGGGAGTGTTGTTCATTGAGGATCAGTGCCTGACATCCCTCTGACCGAGGCATGGCAGTGAGCAGCTCAGTCATCCCAAGTCTGTTCTGGTGGAAGTGGGATGGGTCCTCCTGAACCCCAGCTCCCTAGGCATGGACACGGTGGCCAATGGAAAACTCCCAAGGAAAGACAATTGGCCTCATACAAAGCAGAATGTTCCTCAGCACCTTTCCTTCACCCTTTTAAGACCTTTCTCCCCCAAGAAGACGAGGATGACACCATCCATCAACCAATCTCCCTCAGGCGTCGTGCCAGGAGGACCTGGGATTTAAAATCCCCTCCGGAAAAAGTGTCATCTAATAGAGGACTCAGAGACTATACACCTTCAATATTCAAAGGAATGAACTGCTTAGGAAAAAAAATTACTCTGTCTTGAGCTGATGTCCAGCCACCCCTGTAATTGACGAGCTAGTCAGTTTTTCTCTGTTGCCTCAGTTTCCTGCCCTTTAAAATGGGGAGCAAATCAATTAGATAGATACACGCTAGCAAAGAGGTTTCATTTCTATTCCAACTTGAATTGGTTGGGGCATTCTGCTGAGAAGGATTCTGAAGTGATGACCAGGCTCAGCCAAGCTTACTTATTAATAAAAATCAGCTAGTAATGTCTGCCACGGTCAAGGAGCATGGCAGCAGTGGAGAGAGCGGCGTGTACCTGGCATTTGCCTTCCCCGAATTAGACCCACCACCACCAACTTTTTCACCAGGTACTGCTTATGGAAAGCTCTGTGATCTCCAAGTGGACCCCAAATCCTTCACGGTACCCCGTCATACCTGAACTGTTGCCTCAACTTGGAAGGGAGGGCTAGGGGCTTGAGGTAGCCCAGTTTGTTGTTCTGTTTACAGCAGTGGTACATCAGCATGAGGACCGCCAGCGCAAAGATGGCCGAAAACACACCGGCTACTACAGGACCAGCACCTTCCAGAAATAGAACCCAAGTGAAAGACTTAGAAGCGGTCTGAGCTTTAGCTGTGGATTTCAAATAATGTATTCCTGACACTCTTCAGATATTTGATCTTCATTTACATTGTATTACTTACTTTAACTTAAAAACTATAGTAAAAAAACACACATTATGTCCCACTGCGAAGCCACTATTATTAGCTTAAACAACCAGGTCAACTTGCTTGGCACAGATCTCATAATAAAGCTTCTCCGGCCACTTCTGCCTAATTGAAGACAGTGCCTTTTAAGGCAAGGAGTTTCAGCTCTATTATTATTTACCACTAGTTTTCAGCCTGAATCATGATGTTCCTGGACACAAAGCAACCAACACAAAACACTGAGAGTCATAGATTGACGTAAGATTAGAACTTTCACACATAATCCACAATTTCACATTGGGTTTCACCGAACTGCCTCAATGTTCTCACAAATTATAAATCTAAATGCACAAAATATATATAGAACAGTGACACACTACTTTTATGTTTTACATGTTGAGGTTTCTTCCTTAAAAAAAAAAAAAGTTCTCTATTACTTTTTAAAAGCTTGGAAACCAAAGAGCTAGAATCCCTTAGATTTCCACTAAAAAAACTGTAACATTTTCTGAGTTCCTGGTTCCTCATTTGAAGCTTTGTTCATCCAAGGAGATCTGAGCCACTATAATGTGTCCTAGGTTCATGATTATTTTTAAGTGGCCAAGAAGGGGTAGTCGCCTCCACCGCCCCCCAGAAAGAATGTGATTATTCAGTAACCTGTGGTCTGTCTTAATCTCTCTCTAAGCAGAACCATGCCCCTCAATAGAAGGGACAGAGGAAGACCAACTGAGGCTGAGCCCCACACCAGGCTGCTAGCCTGGGCCACTCCTCCCACTCGGTCCCTCTTGTTCTCTCATCTACAAAATCAGGATAGTGATGCTGACTCATCATCTCTCTGCATCATGCCACCCGCCCCCATGGCACCCACCCCTCCTCACAAAGGTGGGCAGAGGCCCACACAGGCCAGGCACTCACCCTCGGGGGGCATGGGCCCGCTGTCGATGCTGCCCCCTTGGCCCGGTGTGTTGCAGAAGGGCGGGGCCCAGCCCGGGAAGCAATGGCAGTTCTGATTGTTGTTGCAAACCTGGAGCAAGGGCAGGGCAGAGGCGTCAGCACCCTGGAGAGCTCTGGCCTCCCATAGGGCCTGCCCCCTCAGTCATCATGGCAGAGGAGCCCCAAAACCCCAGGCACGCGTACCCCGTGGCCGTGGCACTTCTTCCCACAGCCTTCTGTTTCGAAGAACGAGGTGTTCCTGCACTGCCCCTCGAAGCAAATCTGTAATGAGGAAGAAGCCACTCAGTACAACGGAAGGGACACTGGTTGGCAATTAGGAGACTGGGGTTTTGCACTCAGAACTTATGGGACTCAAAAAGGCAGCCTACTTCAGGTTATTACTGTGAAAAATTAAAAACAACCTAAAAAGCCAAGGACAGGATGGTGGTTAACTAAATTCTGCTATCACTTGTGTGATTAGGGAGAAAAAACAAATATTATATTTTTAATAAATGTGTTATTCCACTCTATATTACTATATGTTGGTGATATGTTAATTACTTAATTGTATATTAATATGCACTAATTGAAATATTATACTTAAAAATAATGACCATGGTGACAGCTGTCTGCTTTGTGCCAGGTAGTATACCAAGTGCTTCAAATGTTTTTTATAACATCATTCTCATAGTAAACTCTGAGACACGGCCATTATTTTCCCCAGGCTTCCCTGACTCCTAGTCTAGTCCACTTCTCAATTCATAAGATAATTAATGATAAGGACAAAAGAGATAATAGCCAGCCTTCTAAATGGTTTACAGGGATTATCTCATTTAATCCTTATAACAATTCTATGAGGTGGGTCTTGCTCTTACTAACATGCTTATTTAATAAAGGAAGCAAGCCACAGGGCCAGAGAGGTTGGGGAAGCCAGGACTTGAGCCCAGGCACCCTCGCTCCAGATTCACACTTCAGTCACTGCAACCCAACGACTGAGTGAGGCTGGAGAAAGGGACTCACGTGGTTATGGCCACATTTGGTCCCGGTCATCACCAGGCCTGGGTCCAGCATGTCACCCTCCTCCTCGGGACCTCGGTAGACGTGGGTTCCCCGACATCGGATCTGCCTCCCGTTCATGATGATGGTGGTGTCGATGGGCACTGCATTGGACTCCAGGGGCCGGGCCTCAGAACTCTGACACTGGATCTTCCCACACTTGGCATCTCTGAGCCCGAGAGAGAAGGAGGGAAGGAGATGGAATCAGAGGCAGGGGAAGAGCTGGGGCACCAAAGAGCTTCAATCTTTCTTGACCAGGACAGCAGGCTTGGATGGGGGAGAGGCAAAAGGGCAATGAGTGTGCTGTAGGGACTCAGCAGGAAAGACCCCATGTGGACTGAGACCAAGGATAGGATGCTAGATCTTTATCCCCAAGCAGATCGAGGCCAGAGAGCTGGCCTTGGAAAGTCCTCTTTACTGCAAGGACAACTGCCTGACCTGAGCAACCTGCCCCCTTATGCTCCTTGCACCCCCATGCACTCAAGTGCTGCAGCCAGAAGCCTGGTGTCATCCCCGACTTCCCATACTCCCTCCCTCCTATATACCTACTCTAATTCACACCACCATCCTTTCTCACCTGGACACCAGGAATCTGTCTCCCTGCCTCCAGTCTTGCCCTATAAGAGCCTAATTTCCAAACTGCTCTCAAGCCAAAGTCCAAACACCCCTAGCCATGCATTTGAGGCTTCTCATGATCTGGTCCCTGCTTAACTAGCTAGGCTCATTTCTCAGAAGCCCCCTCTCCACTGCACCCCAACATTATACTTTAACTATATCAAATTGTTATCAGTTCTTCCTACCAAGGATTTTTCTCTACTCATCTCTCTGCCTGGTACACTCTCCCAGGTACCAGCGCCATTCCCCATCCTGTTCAACTGGATAATTTCTCCAAATCTCAGCTTAGGCATAACTTCCTTTGGGAGACCACCTCAACCCACTAACATTTCCATTATTACACCGTATTGTTATGTTCCATGGACTCAGCACAGTATCTGGCACATGGTAGAGCCACAATAGATAGTGGATGGGTGGGTGGGTGGATGGATAGATGTTTGAAATGAATGAATGAATGGGTGAATAACAGGCTGTTCAGATGAGGGTATAAGTCGTACCCTGTGGAAATGACCCAAGAGGGCTGATGCCCCACCCTACTGTAAGAAGGCCCCAGAAGGAGGTCGGACCAGCTTTCTAGGAAGCATTGCCATCCGCGCCCTCCCTTGGACTCCCTTAGGGCTGAATGGCACATTGCCAAAAGGGCCTGGAACAGATTTATTTAAAGGCCCAGTTTGGGGCCAGCCAAGCTGCTGAGAGGGCGGGAGTGAGGACGGAGCAGGAATTGCTTTGTCACCCTCATCTCATGGGGTCTGCCCTATGGTCATCACCTCATGTTGCACTTCTTGTGTTTCCCATTCATGTCCTTCCCACAGTTTCCAAAGGTGTCACCTGCCACATTAACCTTCTCGAAGCAGAGATCTGGAGCGGGCCGGGCTCCTGGGTGGGCAAGAAACATTTATCAGTACACTAGCCAACGTTAGCAGAAGCCAGAAGCCCCCAAAGGGCAGAGCTAGCCCTTGGCAAAATCAGAAGGTTAAGAAAGTTTTAGGGGAGGGAATACTCAGCCTGTTCTTTCTTTACCCCTATCAGTTATTCGACCCCCACCTCCTCAAGACCTACTCATAGAAAAAGGCTTTACATCAGTTCTTTATACCTTATTGGGGTTTTATATCTGTGGGAGGTTTGTGTGCTAAGCCTTCTCTCTAATGAAGAAGGCCTGTCCCACTTCAGGTTTTTTACTAAAGGTAATACCTGCACGACATTTTAAAGAATAAAGCATGTCTTTCAGTTTTTTCTACCTAGTCATTCCAGTTCCTACTTTCCTACAACCTGGTGAAGCAATCTCAATTAACAGTGTATCTTCTAAAGATAATTTTATCTCTACTGTCTAGATACAATTCTTGTGTATCTTCTAGAGATAATCCAGCTAATAAAGAGTGCCAGCATAGCCCATTCACTGGTCTGCGTCTTGCATTTTTCACTTAATTTATCACGAGAGATTTTTTTTTTAATTCAGTACATACAGAGCTGCCTCCTTTTATTCAGCTGTATAGTGTGGAGGTACCAGAATTACTTTAATTGGTCCCTACTGAAGGATTTATAGGTTGCTACTGGTATCACTAACAATGTTGCAATGAATATCGTTGTAAATCTATCTTCACATAAATGTGCAAGTGCAAATGCAGGATAGATACATCCCCAAGGAGTAGTATGGATGAGCCCAATGACAGGTGCACTTAAAATTCTGGTATCTCCAAACAGCTTTCCATTGGGTTTGTACCTACCTGTTTTCCCACACCCTCCACAACTATATTATTATTGTTCTTGTTGTTATAGTATTATTACCTTATTATATTAATTCTTCAGTCTTTGCCAATATGATACATGAAAAAAATCCCATCCCACAGTTGTTATAATTTGCTTATAGCTTAAGGCCATTTGCATTTCCTTTTCTGTCTCCATCCTCTGCCATTTCTGTTGGATTATTCTTATCCACTCACCCATTCTGAGAATTTAAAGCATCAAAGAACTAGGAAGAACACTGCCTACTGCCTCTCCCTGAAAGTCTACCCTGAGGCAAGGGGTTTGAAAAAAGGAAATATCTGGAGATGTTGTTTTAAAGCCAAGGATTCTAAGCTACCCAGAGTGCCTGAAGGGGGAGGCTGGCTAGGAAGCAGTGGGGTGGGAGGAGGGCCATTCCCCCCAGGAGAGCCTTACCAGGACCCCACAGCTGCTGGCACTGCTCCTGGTAGGTAAGGCACATGCCATTGTAGCAGTAGGCCTGGCCACCCTCGCAGGGGGTGCCGTCCATCTGGTAGAAGTTGGTGGGGCAATGGGGGGACTTGCCCGTGCAGAACTCCGGGAGGTCACACTGCCGCGCCTGCTCACGGCACAGTGTGCCAGGGGCCAGCAGCTGAGCCGAGGAACGAGAGCAGAAAAAAAGGTCAATCTGCCACCTGCCCTCAACCCTCCCAGCAAGGGCTCATGAGCATCACTCTCGTGGAACAGAATTTCCCATTACCATTATTTCGGAGTGCTTTTTACATGACCTCATTAGCTCAAATCACCATCATTCATCTAATATGAATAGTGACTTAGGGTTTCGAGGTGTTTTCACAAATGCTAACTCTGCATAGCAGTCTTAAGAAGTAGGTAAAAAATAATATTTATGCAACAATTTACAGTTTACTAAGTGCTTTAGTAATCACAGCTACTTTAGGGAGCTCCCACTTAAGTGCAGTACAAATATCACTTCATTTAGTTTTCATGATAGTCCTCTGTAATATAATTATCCCTATTTCACAGATTACGAAACCTGAGGCGAAAGAGGTTAAATAATGTCTCCAAAGTCTCATGGTTAGTAAGTGACAGAAGAGCCAAGCCCACTAATACATATGTAGAGATACACACACACACACACACACACAGAGTAGCATTCATACGTCTTTTTTTTTTTCATTCATACATCTTTGAATTTACAAAGCACTCTGGCAATAATACATCCCCGTTACTGAGCCAAGCGCCAGGCTAAGTATGTTACACATACTCAAGTCGTGAGATCCTCACAATATCCATGAGCTACATATACTGCTATTTGCCTCATTCTGCAGATGAAATAACCTGATCAATAGCACACCTTGGGCAACTGGTAAACACTGAGTTTCCACTTGAGTCTTCCAGCCTCCCAGGGTGGTCAGAGTTATTAGTACTCTTCCCGTCTTACAGATAAAGAACCTAGGCTTGGATGGGTAATCGGCTGCCCCAAATCACACAGAGGGCTTGAATTGAAGGCCTCAGACTCCAAGCCTCATCTTTTCCCACACACTTCTCTCCAGGAACTCCTTTTCAAGATCCAAGCTGATATCCTGGGACTGGGAGATGGGCGCTCTCCACACTCGCTCTCAGGCCTTAGCCTGAGACTCAAGGACCTGACCCCAGCTAGCACAGCCTCCCTGGGGGACGCCGGGTGCATCCTAGAGTCAAACCAGATGGCGTGGGAGTTCCCCTGAGCTAGGCAAGGAGAGCCACGTCTGAGAACAGCGCCCCTCCACACTCCCGGGTGACTCCACGCCACCCACAAGGCCCTCCCAAGACAGAAGGCAAGAATGGGCCAGCTGAGCAGCTTTCTGACAGTCTCAGTTCAAGGGTGGCCTCAGGATGCATCTCTCCACCTGAGAGCAAGATGGAGGGGAAGAGGACCCACCATGGAGCCAGCCTGCCTGGGTTCAAATCCCAGCTCCTTAACCAGCAGTAGGACCTATGTGTATGCACCCGTGAGGGTAATAACCCTCTCGTGGTTATTGCTAGAAGGTCACGCTAGAAGGATGTTCTAATAAAGTACTTGAACAGTATGCAGAACATCATGAGCCCTCAGCAAGTGGTAGGTGGAAGCACAGTCCTATCCAAAACCCTGGGATCAGATGGGCTTCAGACTTTACAGATTTCAGAAAGCAGACACTACACAGATGTACATACGTGTGTGTGTGTGTGTGTGTGTGTGTGTATACACACACACACACGTACACATTACATATGTATGTTACATAACCCACCAGCAAGGCCTAGGAATATACTTTTTAATCACACACATTAATATTTCTGCAATGAAATATAATATTCACTTTAAGTATGATTTTTTTTTAAGACTATAATTAGACTCATGTCAATTCAGGTCAAATTTTGCCACCAATAAGTTAAAAAATTTTTTTTGAGTTTTCAGAACTTCCTAAATTTCAGAATTATAGATAAGAGACTGCAGACCTATAGTAATATTAGTGGTAAAAATGATGTGATCTTCCACATCAATATTAAGAGAGTGGGCTCCAGAGTCAGGTCAGCCTGGTTCAGCCTCCTCCTGCTGTGTGATCCCAGAGAAGCCACTTATCCCTTCTGAGCCCCAGTTTTCTCATCTTAAATTGAGGATATTAATACACATCTCATGGGGCTTTTATAAGGATTGAATGAGATGACATATATAAAATTCTCTGTACCGTGCCTGGCACCTAATAAGCAATTCATTAATGTTAATCAAAACTGTGATGAAGACTATTTTGAGTTCCAAATAAAATCAAGCCTAATCTTTCTGGACACTTTTCTTTTTTTAATCTCCCATCTTCCAGAAGGCACACACAGCCCTCTGGGATGATCTGAACTCAGTGAGGCCCAATATAGAAAAAAGTAAACTTTGTTCAAGGGCCCTTTCTAGCTCCATGTTTCTGAAACTTTGATGCCACCACTTCCCCAGGATAGAGGCTGAATCCTGGCCATTACCCCCCAGCAGACTCTTGGACTGTTAGGTCAGAACCCTGGGCAGGGAAGAAAGGGCCACTTACCTTACACCGGTGACAGCAGGAGCCATGGGCACACTCTGCCCCCTCTCTCAAGGTGCAATTAGAGGCATTGCAGCAGGGGTTATCACATTCCTGGGGAGGCAGTGGGAGGGGGCGTGAGCCTCTGGGGCAGCAGGGCAGGGATACAGGGGACTAGGCAGGGTGAGGGCCTTTACCCCCTACCCTGCCCCACAGGCCCCTGGGAAGTCTCCACCAAAAAATCACTTTATAGCTTTATCATTAAGGTAATACGTATACATCGTAAAAACATACATACGCATAATCATCAGTAACACACAACCTGACACAACTACACTCTGTATTTTTCTAAGCACTTTCCTATACACACACACAGACATATACTCATTTTATAAAATCATAGTATCGATACTGCTTTTTTTATTTTTTATTTTTATTTATTTATTTATTTTTTGGTAAGCGGGCCTCTCACTGTTGTGGCCTCTCCCGTTGCGGAGCACAGGCTCCGGACGCGCAGGCTCAGCGGCCATGGCTCACGGGCCCGGCCGCTCCGCGGCACCTGGGATCTTCCCAGACCGGGACACGAACCCGTGTCCCCTGCATCGGCAGGTGGACTCTCAACCGCTGCGCCACCAGGGAAGCCCCATACTGCTTTTAACTTAACATAATATGCCCATTTCTCCTTGTAATCATGGATTCTTCTAAAACATGGTTTTTAGCATAGTATTACATTATATGGAAATTCTGTGATTTGTTTTTCTCATCCCCAACACAACATCCAGAGACCATGTCTTCTACTGCTGCGCCCCCCACACTCCTAAACCTTACTATCTGATAAAAAGAGGCCATCAGGAGTCAGAGCATGCTGGAACAACTCCTGAACAATTTATGTCAGCCCCCGGGCCTGCTTCCCCAGACTTCTCTTGCCATCTGCTGCTCCTCCTCAACCCTCGCTGGCCTGGACCCTTCTCTAGGGGTTCCATGCTCTCCTCTCTTCCTTCCTGCCCTACGGGTCCTGATTTGCTGACATACAGAATGAGATTTAAAAAGAGGACGGGACTCCCCTGGTGGCACAGTGGTTAAGAATCCGTCTGCCAATGCAGGGGACGTGGGTTCAAGCCCTGGTCTGGGAAGACCCCACATGCCATGGAGCAACTAAGCCCACGCACCACAACTACTGAGCCTGCACTCTAGAGCCCGTGAGCCACAACTACTGAGCCCACACACCACGACTACTGAAGCCCACGTGCCCTAGAGCCCATGCGCCGCAACAACAGAGCCCATGCGCTGCAACTACTGAAGCCCAAACACGCTAGGGCCTGCGTGCTGCAACTACTGAGCCCACATGCTGCAACTACTGATGCCTATGGGCCTAGAGCCTGTGCTCTGCAACAAGAGAAGACACCGCAATGAGAAGCCCACGCACCTCAATGACTGACCCCACTCGCTGCAACTAGAGAAAGCCCGCACGCAGCAATGAAGACCCAACGCAGCCAAAAAATTAATTAATTTTTTAAAAAAGATGACTTTTATCTACAAAACAGAAATAGAGTTACAGATGTAGAAAACAAACTTATGGTTACCAGCGGGTAAGGGGTAGGATAAATAGGGAGATTGGGATTGACATATACACACTACTCTATATATAAAATAGATAACTAATAAGAACCTACTGTATAGCACAGGGAACTCTACTCAATACTCTGTAACAGCCTATATGGAAAAGGAATCTAAAAAAGACTGGATATATGTATACATATAACTGATTCACTTTGCTGTACACCTGAAACTAACACAACATTGTAAATCAACTATACCCCAATAAAATTGAAAAAAAAAAAAGATGATGAGATGCCCAGTGACTCCAAATGTCCCTATCACACTCCTACTATAGAGACAGGCCCATCCATGGGTCCCTCACAGCAGGATTATGAGGCACAATTATGCCCATTTCACAAAAGGGGAAAACGCAACTCAGACAAGTCCAGTGACTGGTCAAGGCACATACCTGGCAAGTGCTGGAGCCGAATTCAAGCCATGTCTGCCTGGGGCCCACTCCGTGCTTATTAACCATATCATAACCATCACTGTCCAGGTCTGGCTTGTTGGAGAGACACATGCCACCACCTGACTACAGATACTCATCCACCTGTCTCCCCCTCAGAGAAGGAATAAGGGCACTTTCTTTCCATGAATCTCCTACCACCCTGGGCTGCAGGTAGACCTGTGTTCCTTCCCTTCTAGCACACCATGTTTCTTCTCACCCTAAGGCACGGTTCCTCCTCTAGCTGAAATGTGCCTTGGCCTCCCTGCGCTCCTCACTAACGCCTTCCTCACTAACGCCTTCCTCAGCCTTCGGCTATGGGGTCAGAGGTCACACTCCCACCTGAGTAGGGCAGTTCCCCTCACATTACATATACTCCTAGCATCATGCCATTGGCCCTCCTAGCACTTACCACAGTTGTATTTATACATTTTTGCAATTATTTGGTCAATGTGTGTTTCCCCCACCGGACTATACACTCCATAAGGACAGGAACCATGTCTATTTTTTCTGCCTATCAGTTTTCCTATACCTGGCACATGACATAGTACCACATACTCAGTAAATATTTATTGAATGAGAAGCTCCTCTGAATATAAGCCAACTGGCCAAGCCCACTCACAGGCTGCTCTTCAACCCCACTGGGCCCTCTGTGATAGTACAACTCTCTCCTTTCTGAAGGGTCTGGGCTGATCTCTCTGAACTCATGGTGGTGCGGATGGTGAGCCTTTAACTAGTTCTTGTTTTATTACGAAAGTTACGTGCTGGCATTAAAAAAAAGTCAAACCATGGAGAAGATTAGAAAATCAAATAGTCTTATCCCACATATACAGACCCTCAATCTCACCCGCATAGTTTATTCTGAATACATAGAATACTCACGCATTCTCCCACAAATTATTTTGCATGTTAACGTACATATTTTCATCCTTCAAAAAACAGATATGAAACTATTCAGTTCTGCTTTCTGCAGAACAGCGAGCATCTGTTAAAAGTGAGAGAGCTATGCTGTACGCCCACCACTCTCATTCTGAAGATTATAAGGAAGGAAAGAGCTTATACACCAAGAGCTCTGCTCCTCCTTCCTCCTAGAAGCCCCTTTCAGACTTGCCAGTACTTCCTACATCCCCTTACTTTCAATCATCTCTTCTCTAGGCCAAACAGCATAAGCTTGTTATTTTAAGCATCCTCGTAAGGCCCAGGTTCAGGTGCATATATCTGGCTGCATGGCCTTCAGAATAAATTCAGTGCAGCTGGAGGGCCAAGGAGGCCACCTGTGGCTTCACTGACAAAGACTGTGGTTTCTGGGTAGACCTGATGCTCACAATCTGAACATAAACAATGTCAACTTCAAACCGGGAGAGCCTATAGACATGGTCCATATTTAAGGCTTACCCCCCACATCTTATTTGTGACGGGGTCTTTGATAGCCACGTGTGTGCAGGAAATGCCTATGACTAAATTTTCGCTTGCATTCTCTTTAACCTTGAGATTTGAAGCCAGTGCAAAGTCTTCCCCTGCCACTAGCACCAGCACAACAGCTTACCTCCTCCTCTCCACAGTCACACTCTTCCCCATCTTCCAGGTACCCATTTCCACATCTCTGGCCTCCATACAGCGTCCTGGTGTCCGGCATGTTGGAGAGACACATCCCTCCGCCTGACTGCAGATACCTGTCCAGCTCCTTCCTGTTGCATCTATTGAACACTCTGGGAAAGGGGTGCCTGGGAGAAGAACAAGGTTGGAATTAGCTGGGAGTCTGAGCATCAAGCAGCCAGAACAGCATCAATCCTGCCGCCCATGAGGCTGATTCCAGCTGTACTCAGACCCCTATAGTCCCATATGCACATATATTCTGCCCCCCTAGAACATCACCTGTACATTAACATTCTAAGAATTAAGAAATATTAACCACCCCATAATGCTTTTTTTTCTCACACCCCATGGAGGATTTACTTGAGAATTTGAAGCAACAATTTCAGCCGTTTTCATGAAGGAGTTGCAATAAATAAAGGATAACTAGTGTGTCACAATAGGTCTCTTGAGCCTTAGAGCTGAATAAAATACCAGCCAACCCAAACTCTTCCTGAAGCTGATATTAGATGGAGATTTTCTTAGAACAGAAGACCAGGCCAAAAAAGGCCAAGTTCAAGGGTTTAATTTCTTTGCTGGGCCAGTGATCTGATCTCTGTCCTAAGGATGCAGGCAGCACTCCAAACTCAACCAGCTAACTCACAAACACATGGTCTTTAATCACAAGAATATAAAAGGTCCTGGATCCCGCTATCGGGAAAAAGAGTCAAAAGCCGCACACTCTCTGGCGGCAGGTCAGTACCACAATTTGGGTCTGTAAGGGAAGAGTTATCCTGATCCCAATTCTCTAAACCAACTAAAGGTTAAACACTGGAGGGTTTTCTTCAGTTGTCAGGAATGTCACAAAGAACTTGTTACTAATAATTGTTAAACTATTGTTTAACAATAATTGTTAAACTACTAAATTTTGTGAACAGCTTAAAAACAAATATAACTCTCTCAGCCATTTGTCTACAGATATGCTTTTTAGATTGAGAGAGAAAGAGGTGGACTTAATGGTGAGCTCACAGGGATTTGAGCGTGACCCATGGAGTTGTCCCCTGCATGTCAACATCATCCTTTGTGTGTCACTTTCTCTGAGAAGTGAGGAGAAAGCAATGGACACTGGAGCTCCAAGAAAGCTGCATCTCCTATCTATCTATCTATCTATCTATCTAATCTACTTATGTATTTAGGCTGCGTTGGATCTTCACTGCTGTGTGCAGGCTTTCTCTAGTTGCGGCAAGCGGGGGCTACTCTTCGTAGCAGTACGCAGGCTTCTCACTGTGGTGGCTTCTCCTGTTGCAGAGCACGGGCTCTAGGCGCACGGGCTTCAGTAGCTGTGGCACATGGACTCAGTAGTTGTGGCTCTCGGGCTCTAGAGCGCAGGCTCAGTAGTTGTGGCGCACGGGCTTAGTTGCTCCGCAACATGTGGGATCTTCCTGGACCAGGGCTCAAACCCGTGTCCCCCGCATTGGCAGACGGATTCTTAACCACTGCGCCACCAGGGAAGCCCCTGCATCTCCTCTTGGAGACACACCATTCCCTAAGAAGCATAAGCAGACCCTAATGGTTTGGGGTGGGAGGAACACAAGCTCCCACCATGCTGCCTTCTGAAGAGTGACTAGGGTCCCGGAAGAACAGTGCTCTCTGCTGTCTGAGTCCAGGCACTGACTTTTAAGCAACTCCAGAATTCTCTTCAAAGGCTCTGGTTTAAAGACCCCTCACAGCTACAGGGAGATGGAGCTGCCTTGTCCCTATTCCTTGTGGTAAACACAGCCTGTAAACTCCCTGAGGAGTCACTGGGGGGGTGTGGATGCTCCCCTTCCCTTTCCTTGTTCTGGAGGCCACCTCAGCACGTTCAATCTGGCCCGAGGCATAACAGCACTGATCACACTTCGTTCACATGGAGGGATTAAGGACTGTGGCTGTTATAAATGGGTTCTCAGCAAAAATTCATGAAGTGGAAAAGACACACGTGGTTATGCCAATTTTATAGCTAAAGAACCCCAAGACAGAAACTAAGTATATCTAAGGTTACACCACACCAGACTTCCTGCTAGAAACCTGTGCTCCTTCCACACGATTGTTTTCTTGGTCTTCCTCCAATGCTTTTGTTGTCAAAACCCCCTTTTTCTTCAATGCCCCCGTTAGTATAACAGAGGCTCCCTGGGCCGGGAGCAACACAGGGGCCACACTGGCCTCTCGTGCTCTGCCGCCCTCCCCGTCCTCACCTTCCTGCTTGACTCACCCGGTGGCGGCTGCCATGATGCACCCACCATCTGCCGCGCTGGCGGAGCAGCAATCCGCAGAATCATGGCTCATGCCGAAGTTGTGGCCCATCTCGTGGGCCATGGTGGCAGCCACGCCAATGGCATTCTCAGAGTGGTCCTGCTCAGGGAGACAGTTCAGGTCAAGGACATCTCCCCACTACAGCCCTGCCTCTCCTTTAGCCAAGCCTCACAGTCCTCCACTGATTGTACAGTTGCTGTGCGTACAGGCTCGGTGACTAAAGCCCGTGCTCTTAACTACCCTGCTGCATCTGTCAATAAATACAGGTGGATGGAGGGGTGGACAAATAAATGGACAGCAGCCTCCTTGCTGTCTACTTCACAGGTCAGACATGAGTAGTCCAAACACTCCCACAAAGTCAGAGAGAACTTCAAAAGAGGGCAATAATTTCCTGTGACTCTGAGACAGGCTCTTGCTCCATAAAGATATACAGAACAACACGAGACTTCAGATAAAAAAAAAAAACATTTCATCTCTGTATCTTACAATTTCTCAACCCCTGGTCTGGAACATATAAGACATCTAGTGATGTATGATTAACGTAATTGCTTCAAGGTGTCTCCTGAGCTTGAAAATTGGGAATAAATTACAATAAATGAAAATTTATCCCTGAGTACCTCCACCTCTTAGAACTTAATGCCTTCATTTTAAACAACGGCCCTTCTTTATGTTCAATCTCTTTTTTCCTGCAACAGTTAATACAAAATTATTTTTTAGAAGATGACCTCCTGTCTTGTGGGGCAGTTCTCCGCCTTCTGCAGCATCAATATATTGGATGAGACTCACCATGTTGACCCCTCCAGACTGGTACACAGAGCACATGGCCATGAGGGGGGCCAGGCCGATGGTGGTGCCGTGGAAAGACATGCCCCTGCAGGAGGGAAGGAGAGAGGGTGACTGGAGTGGGGACCGAGAGGGCTGTTTCCATGTGCCCAGGAGTGGGTGGCCATCACGGCATTCCCTGGCCCTGCTGACATTCCCAGATCATTCCCAAGGGGACAGATCCCACTACTCTAGGCCAGCTGGACAACTTCCAGGTCACCACCCCTCTCACTTCCTCTCACCTACTCTCTCACTGCTCCAGAGAAACAGAAGAGAGAGCAAAAGTTCACTTCTTCCCACAATATGCCCGTAGCCCCATTCCCTGGAAGGAAATGGGCAGGGCTTGCAAAGCTGCATCCCATTCCTGCCGCAGAGGAAAAGGTCAGAGGGTGGGGATGAGGGAAGGGTGGCACAGGTTCTGAGGCTGAAGTGAATCATGCCCACTTCCGCCAGCTGCCAGGGTGCCCTGCCATATCCCTGGCTCTGTGGTACGTGTATGGGGAGGGGGGGGTCAGGGCAGCAGCTGTGGGGGCTGATGCTTCATTCCTGCATCACTCTGGGGCCAAGGAAGCAGATGTGTCCCATCAGGAGCCTCACAAAGTGCAGCTGGGTGCAAGGATGAACTGTTTCTGCCTTTGTTTTGCAACTGTTTTCCTAATCTGCCAACAGCCAGCTACATTCCCCCAGTTTAATACACGCTTTTCTCAGCTGTACGCATCCAGGGCAGGGGCAAGGGAATGAATAAAATACCAGTGCTTTCGTGCATACCACAAACATGAAATTTATTTAAAGCATCTACATGGAAGTTCATTACATCATGCTTTTATATCTCTGTGTTTGGCTTCTTACTTAGACCATGATATCTTAAAGAGTCAAGGCTATCTCATTTATTTTGGGGTCATTAGAACTTAGCAAAGAATCAGACTCATAGTGGGTGCTTAATACATGCTTGTTGAATTCAAGGCACACTTATCTTCAGAGAAACACTCCGCAAAAAAAATACATGCCGGGCTTCCCTGGTGGCGCAGTGGTTGAGAGTCCGCCTGCCGATGCAGGAGACAGGGGTTTGTGCCCTGGTCCGGGAGGATCCCACATTGCTGCGGAGCAGCTGGGCCCGTGAGCCATGGCCGCTGAGCCTGCGCGCCCGGGAGAGGCCACAACAGTGAAGGGCCCGTGTACCGCAAAAACAAAACAAACAAACAAACAAAAAAAAACATGCAAAGCTCTATGACGCCCTACTGGTTATCTGATAAACTCACACATGGCTCTGAGGAAGTCCTACTGGAAATTGGATTCAAGGACTTGCCCAAAGCAGAACTCCAGGCTTTCAAAGATCAGGCCAAAGTTTTGGTAACCAAAGACTCTTCCTAGGTAAATGTGCCATCATGAAGTAAGCACTTGGGTTTTTGGTACGGCTATTTCCCCGGTCTCTTTTAAAGAGTAAACAAAGGTTTAAATGATTGTTGTTTCAGAGATATTTAGGAAACAGGAAAAAAAAATTGGTTTTATTATGTATGTGCCTTTTGTTGTAACTTCCTGAGAATACCTTTGGAAGTCAACACTAATAAATACTAGATAATCACCACCGGGGACTGTCACGGGCCACCACGACCCCCATCAGTTTCTGCTCTTTTCTCTCTGGGGATTGAACAAACTCCAACACATCCGCCCTCTCCCCCCATGTCTCCCTCCCCCCAAACACACTATTCCTGCGCCAGCTGCCACTTGACTGTCTCGCAGTCGACCCTGAGCCCCTGGGAATGACGTGAACGACAAGCAGATGAGGCCCCTCTCCTGTGCCTGCTTTGGGCGATTAACACCTGTTCTAGAACAAAGCGCCACGAAGATCAAGGTGAGCCCCTTAGAAAGTCTATTTCAAAGCAGCCATGACCAACAGTCACTCACTTCCCAAATACACACCCAATTGTTTCAGAGGCTCAACTAAATATGTCTAAGGCTAATTGTCTTATTTGGGCTGTAAACACTTCTTGGGATTGCTATGACTCAGGCTTTTTAATATTTTCCTGGATATACTGGGTACGGAGCACATGCCTGAGGAACACTTCGTTACCTGGACTGGAGAGTAAGGATGGCTTAGTCCAGCCAACCTTCAGCACTGGGGAGAAAAGGGCGAACAAGCACACGCACTGCAGGCAGGGGCTTTGCAGCCAAGGCCAAGGCAACACATACGGAAAAGGCTATTTACGTGATTAACTGTGCATTGTCATGGTTCTTCCAGGCGAGCAGCTTGCGCCTCCAGCTAAGAAATGACCAGAGGGTAGAGTACGGGTTCTCCGAAACTTCACACATATTTCCATGAGTCCACACTTCCAAGCCCACGAGGGCAATCCGGATATTCAAGGATCGGTAAAACTGAAAACACACAGAGAAGAGAGTCACAGCATCATCTGTCAACACCACTTGAGATTATGAGCCCCTTCCTAGCCCAAGCGCTCCGAGCACAGATTCCAGATTTCTCTTCTACATGTGCCTCCAAGGGGAAGAGGGAACACGTGTTGCTCTTCACCTTCTCAGAAGGGGGACATCCTGAGACAGGCACGACATCCTAAGAGAGGCTCTGCCCCTGGTGGCAGAGCTGGGGTGACTTAGCTTAGAGAAATGAAGACTGAGATAGGACACAGAGTTGCTTTCAGAGATGCACGGGGTTCTCATGTGGAGAAAGGATCAGCATTTTTGCACATGAGCCTAAAGCGGGGCTCAGTCTATAGGTAAAAAAGACAGGAAGACATTTCATTTCAAACAGGAAAAAAGCTTTCAAAGTGAGCTAAGCCGCGCTGTCATCTATAATAAGGACCTTTGACCCAGGTGTCTGGTACAATTATCCCTCCCAATTCCTTTACAGCCCTTATCATTTTTATACATGTCTAAAAAGTTCTCTTGTATATGCATTTTTAAAACAACTTTATTGAGGTATAATTTACATATCACAGAATCCACCCATTTTAGGTGTACAGCTCAATATTTTTTAGTAAACTTACCAAGTTGTAAAGTGATCTCCATAATCCAATTTTAGACTATTTTCATCACACCAACAAGATCCCTTATGTCCACTTACCATCATTGCCCATTTTCACCCCCAGACCTGGGCAATCACTAATCCACTTTCTGTCTCCACAGATTTGCCTTTTCCAGACATATTCTATAAATGAAATTATACAATATGTAGTCTTTTGTTATTTCTTTCATGTAGCATGTTTCTGCGATTCATCCGTCTTGTAGCCTGTATCAGGCTGCCATTCCTTTTTATTGCTGACATTGTGCGGATATATTAATGGATTTATTGGAAGACGTCTCCGACTCATTTTGGAAGTAAATGGGTGTAAATGAAATACATGTAGATAGATGTGCTTACTTTGAAAATTTCCTTCCCCATCACTGGGGGTTTTTGGGTTTTGTGAAGGATGCCATAAACAGGTTGCAAGCTTTAGGCTGCAAAGGTCCCAGATAATCTTCAGGATTTTGTCCAACCCAGAGATCCTGAAATTCTATACACGAGCCTTGATCCTTGGGCTCCTTAAGGCTAGAGCTACACCTAACTTTCATGACACAGTATATTTCATCTCACACACACATAGCAGGAAGAGGGTTTTCCTTAAAGCGAAGTACTGGAAGGCGTAGGCACAAGGAATTCTTTGACTGGCCTATCCTAGAGAATACTGAGACAGCAACTTAAAAAAAAAAAAAATTGCAGGTAAAGCTAGGTCACGTGAGCAGGAGATGCCATCTTAATCCGAAAGTGGCAGGTACTGCCCCAAGGTAAATATAACAATCATAGCACCAATGCTTATCAAGTGCTTTCTATGTATTAAGCACTGAGGCCTAGAGAAGTTCAGTAACTTGCCAAAGTCTCAGCAGGAAGCTGGCAGAGCCAGGATTAAGGCCCGGATTATTAGACCTCAGAGTCTAATCATGACGACACTACACTGCTGAAGTGCTACCATATTTACACATCCAGAGAATCAACTTGCCCCCAAGAAACCGTGATGTAAATGGGCTCCAGATTCAGCAGAGTATCAGTTGATTTCAATGGAAATTTTGATTTTCCTGTTTTATGCTAGGTCAATCATTACAGAAAATAAAGGGTTTGGATTTCAATTTGAACTTGCTTCACTAGGGAGCTTTTTGAGGACTTAAACTTGGCTTTTTTCACAGTGAAGGAAAAACATTTTTGATTGGGTTCATGATTCAGCTGATCAGTGCGGTGCATTCCAGTTTTAGTTCCATAATAGCTCAGTTCAAGCAGGTGGGTCAGCAAGCCTCAGAGGAGTGAGCTTGCCTTCCCTAACCCCAGCCGGGAGTGACTAACCTCAGCTGCAGATGAGAGAACCGAGACTGCTTCACAGAGCAGACCAGCTGGCAAGGGGGGGCCTTCCAGCAAGGATGTGGTTTGCTAACGCCTCTCTTCTCCTTCCACTTTTCACCAGCACCACTCGTTCGATGACCCAGACCAGCTGCAGAATCTACATAGTGGAGACCCAGCCAAGTCTCCCACCTGCAGCATCTCCAGAACAATAGATGTCACATGGGGGATAACATGGTCTACCCCCAGGGAAACAAGCTTTTCTTGTTTTCCCAGATGCTGAGTGTTTGGGTTGTGGGATCATTTAGATGTTATTGCTGAGTGAACTGAAGGCTACAGAGAGGACTGGACTGTGTCCCTGGAGTCCTTCCTTCCAGGAAATGCCAGTGTTTGACTTTCACCAGGCACCAAACACTGACCAGCGTTTCCAGAGTCATCTACGGCAAAAACACAGGGCATAGACCTGCCCATCCAGTGACTTCAGTACACTACCAAATTTGCTTGTAAATCCCTAAAAATATTTGTTCTCTTCCTTATCCTCTAATATTTTTTTAAAAAAAGAAAAAAAATATATATATATATTCCCCCTTGAGACCTGGGATCCAGGAATCCCTAGCAGGCCCAGAGTTAAGGTTCAGAAATTTTGTGAGTGCCCTGAAACTGTACAATAAATGTGATCAGATTCTCAGAGACCTGCGATCCCAAACATTAAAATCTACTTTTTAAAACTATTTACCACTCGCCTATCAAGAGGCCACTGTCATTCTAGGTTACCTCTTCTGCATTTTGCACTCTTTCATATAAACAAAGTATTTCCAAGTCCCAGACCAGCCTATTCTAGTAAAATTCAAGAATCTGGGTATTTCCTAAGAGCTTGCTTAAAAGAGCCTGACCTAGGAAAGTTAACCAACTGCATGGCTTTTCTAAGAGACAAAACCAAATGATTTTAGAACTGTTTTACAGAGGGAGATTATACAGATTGACCCCAAACAACCCACTCCTCAACTTTTAAGGCAGGGATGAGGGGAAGGGGGTCAGAGGACAGCACTCTGGGTCCTCACCCCTGCTTCAGCTTAGAGGAGTCTGTTGTCATCGGATTTCTATATTAGACATTGGAAAAAGGATTCCATCAGAAAAACAAAAACAATCCAAAGTTATTGATTGAAATCAACCCCTCATTTTGTAAATTAAAAAACAAAACAAAACAGCAACCCAAACAAGACAAGCTACTTGGCTAGGTCCATGCAGTTGACGGTCTTGTCGTGACCACTGAGCTTCAGCTGCATCGCTACTGCCTCCCAGAAGCTGGTGGGGCGGCCAGTTGAGCAAGAGGCAAGTCAGGTGTGATCTCCTGTCCTGCAGCTCCTCTAAGGTGCTGGCACCTTTCCCACAAGGACACACCTGGTCTCACCTTATCAACGTAATTGGCGATCTCCATGAGCTTGTGTTTGGTGGCGTCCTGGTCTCGTCGATTCTTCTGAAACTAAATGGGGCAAGCAGAACTAGGTGAGACCCCAGAACCCTTCCCAGGACCCCTCGTGTGCCCTATTACTGGTCTTTGAATTCCTTTTCATTTTCTTCCGTCTTCTATGATGACTATCTCCCTGACACATAGTGTCAGCTTGGGAGGGCAGAACCTGGGTCACATCCATCTTGGTACCTCCAACTACTAGCTCAGTTCCAGGCACACGGTAGGCATGTTAACAGTTGTGCAGTGAACTGAACTGTCTTCCTCCAGCCTGTGAAGTCAACCTTGTTCTCCTGTCCTCCTAATTACAAGGCCTCCTGCAAACTTCCATTGGGGCTTAGAAGAGGGACCAATCCAATCCTTGCCTCCGTCATCATGGAGCCACCATCACAGGGATCTCACAAGGCCTCCGTGCACGTGATCAGTCAACATGGTCAAATTGTTGCTGAACAACTGCAGTGTGCAAGGCACTGCACTTGGTGCTGGGTAGGATACAAAGTGTGTGGTCCTGGTCCTAGCCTTGAAGGAGCTTCAGTTAAAACACAGAGCGGACCAGAAATAACAACAATGGCAGATGCTATATTTAAGGAGTATGAAATAGAAACGGGCTGAGAAAACCTGCACAGAAATAACTGCAACAGGAGGCTGTGTGAATGACACAAAATGAGTGCTGGCAATGAGGATCATAAAACCTTGGGAAATAGGCTTCATCTAGGCATGCTACTCAGATCAACTAGCAATGCCTTCCACAGTGAGAAGAATTCTAAGGCTGCAAGGGGCTCGGCAGCAAAAAATGCTGTGCTCCATCAGAAATATCCGCCGTGGGCAGCAGGAGGGGCACATTTCTGTAGGTAGCCTCACTTAATCACGCCTGCTTCAAAAGCGTAGATCACGGGCTTCCCTGGTGGCGCAGTGGTTGAGAGTCCGCCTGCCGATGCAGGGGACACGGGGTCGTGCCCCGGTCCGGGAGGATCCCACGTGCCGCGGAGCAGCTGGGCCCGTGAGCCATGGCCGCTGAGCCTGCGCGTCCGGAGCCTGTGCTCCGCAACGGAAGAGGCCACAACAGTGAGAGGCCCGCGTACCGCAAAAAAAAAAAAAAAAAAAAAAAAAGGGTAGATCACTTTCAGCTGCAATGATGAAGGAAAGCTTCACAGCATAAAGATAAAACTTGCTACAACTGAAACCTAAATTTGAAAATGATGGGTATGTCCTATATGCTGCCATTGTTACACAGAACCTGGGTACCTATCTGATTTACCTTGTGTACACACGATATATGTTACTTCAGTCCAAACCTTCACGTCCTTCCTCCACTGCATCCCACAAGAATATACAAGAAAGAAATGAAAAGAACAGCCAAATAAAACACCCTGGGATATTTGCCCAGATGGGGGTGTGTCTCAGCCACGATAGGGGGAGAAACGCACCGTTTCCTATTCTCCCACTGCTTCTGGACCTTCCTGGGCCTCCTGGGAACCATGACTCATCAGAACTGTAATCGTCTCACTTTCACCATTGCTTTCTACGGAGTTAAATTCAATGTAAGATCCTGGGACTTAGATCTTTCCAAGGTGTTAATCCTGAAGTTTCTCTTTACTCAGTCATCCCATTTCTAAACTCGTCTCACGGGCACAGAAAGTGCTGCAGCATTTAGGGAGTATTTATTAGAACATCAGAGTCAGACTTCATTGTGTTTCAGATATATTAATCCTATCTTCAAACAGCTGCCCAATAATACCACCATAGTTTTAAGGAATGTACCATGCTATCCTGAAGAGCCTCAGGCAAGAGTCAGCAAACTTTCTGCAAATGGCCAGACTGTAAATATTTTAGGCTTTGCAGCCATAAAGTCTCTACCACAACTACTCAACTCTGCCATTGTAGCTCAAAAGCAGCCATGGACAACACATGCAGCGGTAGGCATGGATACGTTCCAGTAAAACTTTATTTATAAAAACCCGGAGTGGGCTGGATTTGACCATGGGCTATAGTTTACAGACCTCTGATGTAAAGAAAAGAGTATCTCCCACTTACACTTTCTGGGCTGACACGGGCCTTAAAACACGGTGCATCACCTGGTCTTTCCCAACTGCCCCACATTCTGTCTGTATCTTGAAAAGTCCTTGGCATACCTGTTCTCACAGCTGCCCTGTCTCCTCCTCCAAATCCCATCTTGCTCTTCCCCCACCTGGATCTCCCATTTCACCTAAGGAATGAATAAACTGAGAACCACCCCCAGGTGCTCCCACCTAGGCCCAGGGAGCTGCATGGTCATTTTTACTGCTGAAAACCCTCTCTCCAGGCAGCAACCCCATCCATGTCTCTGCTCCCTGTGCTAAGTCCAGAGCCCAGAGGCAAAGCCTGGCCTGTCTCAACACCAGGTTATAAATCACAGATAAGGCGCCCTCCTCTTCCCTGTCTGCCGTCCTCTCAGATTAATTAATTGTCAGGAATACATTTCTGCCCGCGGAGGATGAGAGGCCACTTGGAGAGGGAGTGGGGGAGGAGGTGGTGAGGGGGGCAGGGATTTGTGAGCCTGTGAGCCCAGCCTGGCCTATTACTTCCCCACCCACCCCTGCCCAGGACCTGAGTAGTGCGCACATTCCCTATCCACCATCCACTGAGCTGCATGAATCACGGCCTGTGGGCAGCACCTATGGGGCGCTGCTGGAGACCCTCCCTCTAGAACAGGAAGATGGCTCTACGCACAGCACAGTTCTGGAGGCACCTTGGGCGCACACTTTTCCTTTTGGGGGTTTGCTGTGACCCTGGAGGTCAGGAGACTGAAGATGTCCAATCCTCACCCCACCCCCGCTTCTCCAGCTTTCAGACTCACACCCAGTGGGTTTTAAATCCCCACACCAGGAGTCCTCTGGTGAGAGTGCAAGGCCGAGGGGGAACATCACCCCACCTTTCCATTAGAGCAGCTGTGTTTCTATATGCTTAACTATCGGGGTCACAGGAGCTTTCATCTGAACAAAGGATTCTGCAGCACACACACAAAAAAGGTTCGAGACCACTGTATTAGAGGATCTCAAGATGTCCCGGAGCCGGGGAAGCTCAGCTCTCTTCCAGCAACCCTCCCACTATGGCAGTTCTGTTAGGCAGGGGCCAGCGCCATTAGCATCCCCCATGACTGTGCAGCTGCGGCTTTTACATCACTTAGGATTTTGCTCCCCACACCACTCCCCCATCCTACACACACACCAGTCTTTGGAAAGGAAAACAAAAGAAAAAAAAAAAAAAGAAAGAAAGAAAGGCTGCTGGAAAAACCAATACCGACACCAATTAAAAAGCAAAACTCCTCTCAAAGCAGAACAAGATGTTTCCTCGGGGCTTCCCTGGTGGCGCAGTGGTTAAGAATCCGCCTGCCAAGGCAGGGCACATGGGTTCGAGCCCTGGTCCGGGAAGATCCCACATGCCACGGAGCAACTAAGCCCATGTGCCACAATGACTGAGCCTGTGCTCTAGAGCCCACTAACCACAACTACTGAGCCTGCATGCCACAACTACTGAAGCCTGCACTCTAGGGCCCACAAGCCACAACTACTGAGCCTGTGCACCACAACTACTGAAGCCTGCACTCTAGAGCCCACGGGCCACAACTACTGAGCCCACGCCACAACTACTGAAGCCTGCACTCTAGAGCCCATGCTCTGCAACAAGAGAAGCCACTGCAGTGAGAAGCCCACGCACCACAATGAAGAGTAGCCACCACTCGCGGCAACTAGAAAGCCCGCGCGCAGCAACGAAGACCCAACGCAGCCAAAAATAAATAAATAAATAAAATTTATATATATATATATATATATATATATATATATATATTTTTTTTTTAAAAAAGATGTTTCCTCGGCCTGGGAAAGCCCTTCACCTCCGCGTCTCTGCGCAGTTAACGACTCCGTGTCCTTGCAGACACTCAAGGGCCACCTCCTCCTGCCACTAACACTGGAAGGCAGCTCTTCCAGCGCGAAGTCTAGTATCCTTCCCCCTTCCCTGCACTGCCTCCAGGATCTGTGCTGTGGGATTGCTCCTCTGGGGGAGCTGCTAACTAACCCATTTGGACGGTATGTGACAGATGGGAACTGTGATGAGTTCTGTCAGAAAGGGAGCCCCAGGCGAGGTGCAGTGTTAGAAAGTGGGGAGTGCTCAGCTCATCTGACCTTCCATGCCCAGAAGATATGTCAGTTCTGTGGTTGAGCCACTACATAAAGTGAGAATGGGGTAAAATACGGCTAATTTAGGCAAATATGGGCCGTAGGGCCTGAATCCATTCTTTAGGAGTCAGCTTCAACACTACTGCCTTGGGAAGCTTTTCCCAATTCATTATCTGTGCTCTACCTCTACAATGAACCACCCTACAGCAGTCATCACACTTGGAACTAGAGAGTTTTTGTGCTGCTACTGTAAACCCTGTGGTTTAAGGGCAGGTCTATCTCTATTCTCCCAAAGAATAAGCACCAAAACCTAAGGGTCTTCAGACCCAGTCTAAGAAATGTTAACCCAAATAACATTCTCTATCCTGATGTTCTGATTAATGCACTGAGCTGGAAGAGACTTCTCCTTGTTTTCTTCCCAACTATGTTTAAAATAGCAAAAAGAGCCCTTGGTCAGATTTAAGGTCAAAATCACATGACAAACCGGAAAAAGAGGAATGCTTTAGTATTTCCCCAAAGCAGTTTGAAGGCTGGAATGGAAGCTATCAAGAGAGCAATTTTTCTGCTAAAACCCATTGCCTCCCCCTTACCTCTTCATAATCAGCCACAAGGTAAAGCTCCACATACTTCATGGAGTGTAAATCTTCCCTTTTCATCTAAGAAAGAGACATAAGCAGATCAGAGCTATAGAAATGGTGGACTTGACCTCATTTCAAAAAACTGCTCAGAAATGGTGCAGTTAATAAGCAGCGGCCCTCCTTACTAAATTTGTACCTGGGATCTAGAGACAACCCCAGCTATGGTCACTTCATCCTCACCCTCACTACACCTTCCGCCCGCCATCTTGGTTATCGCGGGAGGCTGCTCTGGGACAGTGGGTCCAGTCCTTTAGTCTCCAGAAATAACGAGCTGGCTGCCTAGTGCAGACAGAACAGAGGCTGACATACCGTGAGGGAACATGCTGACAGTCAAGTTCCCAAAAGACATTTAAACCACATACCTCTATTTTCGGTATAAATAAATACAAGCATTTTGTGCACATGGTTAAGTGGCTATTCCAAAAAGGGAGGCGTATATTTTTTTCTCACATTTTAAAGTTTCTGAAATCAGCACCTTATTTTAAAGGTAGTAATGTTTTCCCCCAAAGCTGTTATTCTGTCGAAAACAAGGGTTTCTCACACTCAACAATGACTTAGACTAAGAGGAAAAAGCTATTTCCTCCTTCTTAGCCATCTCCCTTTGATTTAGAAATACTCCTGGATCCAAGGTAAGGGTCCTCAGAAGGGACAAGCCTATCCCCAGGCTAACTCCTGTGCTAAGAAAAACTCACCCTGCGAGGTCGCTTCTTGGTCTGGTTTGTAAACTGAAGGACCCAGTCCCTGGCGGTGGGCTTGGAGTGCTCGAACCCACAGTTCCTGGGGGGAAGCTTGAGATGTTCGGATCTGTAAATAAGGTGGTGGCCCTCGCTGTCAGGGAGGGGCTCGATGATGTAGCTGAGGTTACTGCTCACCATAATCAGTCCTCTGTTGACGGGAGAAATAGAATCTCTGGTCAAAGATTATGGTCCTGGAAAAGTCCCTTGCTCAGGCCTCAGGTTCCCCCTATAAAAAATTTCACAGCTGGTTTTGATCATTGCTTCTTAATCTTATTATGGGGTCGTGCACTCCTTGGTGAGAATCTGACGCAAACTCAGACATCCTCTCCAGAGAAATGCACATGTACGTGAGATGTGGTGCACGGTTTCAGGGTACAAAAGCATATCACAGAGAAGCTTGAAGGTTCTAAAAGGGCTGGACCAGGGACAGTTCATACTCATAAAGGATGGCAGGACTAGGATTCCAAAAAGCCTCCCAAACCCAAACATAGCATACAACAGATCACAGGTCAAAACTTGATAGACGGAGGAAAAGACAGTCTGGTGACTGGACGAAGAATGCTGGCCTGAGGGTGAGGAGACCCAAGTTCTAAGCTTAGCTCCAACGTTAAATTGCCAAATGCTCTTCAACAAACCTCTTCCATCACTCCAAGCCTCAGTTTCCCCAAGTGTAAAATGCAAATGATAATTTTCTAACTTCACAGGACTCTCGGGATGATTAAATGGAAAGACAAGTGTCCTTGCTCTTGGAAACCAAAGCTAGAGACATCACTGATGGCATGCCTACCAGCCCCAATTTCCCTGTGTCAGCAAGGCAGCTCTGCGGTGAGGTGACACCCACAACCAAGCATGTGTGACTACTCTTTTCTCTGGGTTACAGATACTAGCCTTGAACTCACAATAAATATGTGTGTTCATTCATTATATTTTTTCATTCATTGAACCCTTACTCTGTATTAGGTGTAATCTGGACATAATCCCTGCCCTTGTGTAATTCACATTCCATTGGAGGACAGACATTCATTCCACAAATACTTCCTGAGCTGCTGCTATGTGCCAGGCATCGTGCTAGTTGCTGAGGACGGACTAGTGAACAGGACAGACAAGATGCCTGCCCTCACGGAGCTTAGAGTCTGAACATGGGAATAAATCACTACAGTATGTTAACAGAAAAGGCAAAAAGCTTTCATCGCCCTTAACACTGATGTTGGATGCTGCTGCCTGGGGTGCTGCATCAATGAGGCTTCTGGGCGCTTTATCTGGACTCGGTGAGAAAGAGTGCACAGCTTATCACCAATCACTATCACCAATAATCAATGGAAGGGACAGCAGAGGCCCCCGTAGCAGGTATTTGCCATCCTTGACACCGTGAGATAAAAACTAGAGCAAGGGAATGTTATCAGGGCCCTGGGGAAGGAAAGTCCCAGCAATGTACCCCAGGGACCCCACAGCATTACGTGTGCTCCAAAACCTCAGGCTCTGTCCATCCAGAAATTTCAAAAGGTAAAGTGTAGCCAAGTCAGTCTTTGCCACTCCAAACTGGCAGGACCTCTCTTCGGCTGTCTCGGCTTCCATCCCTGCCCCTAACACCTCCAGATCCCCGCCCAGGTTTTGCCCTTTGGGAAGAGCCTGTGATGCTCTCAGGAGAGACAGCGTCAGGCCCTGATCAGCAGCAGTCCTTCCTGGAATCCATCCCTGGTTGACCTCATTCCGGTGCCAGGGAGCCTGACGACTTCCCGGCTACCTCATCCAGGCTGACGCAGCAATCCCAGACCAGCGCCCCGGCGGGACGCCCAATGGGCTGCCTGTGCAGCTGGGGGTGAGAGTGGAACAAACAGCAAGGGTCACATCCGCTCCTGAGTCCAGACGGGAAAGGGCAGAGGGCAGAGCTGCTGTGGGCATCCTGTTCTCAAGCTATCTTCTCATCTTGGCTGACCAAGGCCCCTCCCCGTCACCTCAGTTTCCCCCAATGGCTACAAACACTACAAACCAGCCGATGGCTTTGTGTGCACTGGGTTGTGGCTGTGGAGATAACACCCAGTGGGTGGAAAATTTCCAGTGTAGCTGACCAGGCATCACTTGAATAAGCCTCTAGGCCGAATAGGACAGAGACAACACAGAAGTTTGGTGCACAGTGAACAACAATCATGGTGGTTATAAACTATTGAGTCTTTACTATGGACCAGGCACTGTGCTGAGTATTTTATTATTCACACCAACTTCTATGATCCTTACAAATATTATCCTCATTTTACAAACGAGAAAACTAAGGCTCAGCGAGGTTAACCAACTGACCAAAGTCACACAGGCAGTAAAAACCTAAGTAGTCTGGTTCTAGGTCCCAAGACCTTAACCATGACCTCACACTGCCTCTGTCACCAGAGCCCTGTACAGTAGCTATAAGTGACAAGAATCAGCAACTCTCCTCTGAGGCGTGATCGGCCATTACCCAACTGGCCTGTCTGAAGTAAGACACCAGCTGGGAGAGGCAGTCAGTCCACTTCTCATTTTTAGACACCATTTTTTGAGAGTTAACTATATGCCAGGCACTGTGCTTATAATTGTCATTCTTATTTCATTCTTACATCAATGCTGTAAAGCACCATTATGGGTCCCATTTGATAGATAAGGAAACTGAGCTCCAGAGAGATTAAATAACAAGCTCTCATGGGTATTCTGGGGCCAAAGATTTAAGGTTCGGCAGACTCTGGACCCCATGCCCTTAACCTCTATGCTATCTGCCTCTATCAGTGAGTTCCAAACCTAGGGGTCCGAGATCTTAGGATCAAATCTCCCAGATCTATCCATTAGAATATTCTACAGGGTGTATTAAAAATGGAGATGTCCAGGCCCCACCTAGGAGATGCAGATTCTGTAGGCCTGAGCAAGTGAACAAGTCCCATAGGAATCCCCTGCACAGCCACACTCAGGAACCTTGACCTGGAGCCCAGCCTCTGGCAGGGCCCTGTCTTTTCACAGAGCTCTAAGCAATTCTGTTCCAGGGAGTGGGCAGATTATAACTGGAGAAACACAAGCTCAGAAGGACATTGAAGGTCCTTCCAGCAATAGGACTCGGCGGCCGCTCCCCTCCCCTGCCCCTGCTGCGGCTGCTGGTAACGCGCCTGTGTCACAGTTGCCACCTTCCCGACTGCCAGGGGATGGAGAACAGGCTGGCGCAAGCCCTAGCATGTCACAGCATGTCCAGCTTTGAAAGTGGGGGGATTTGTGAGAATCTACTTCCCAGGGCCCTTCACTGTCACCAATCCCAAGCCCTGCTAGCTGCCCTCCCCTGAACACTCACCAGTCATTTCTCCTTCTAAGTGTCTCAGTTGATCTAATTTGCTAAATGTAAGCTCTGGCAGAGCTTAGCGGGGGGTGGGGGTGGGGTGCGCGGGAGGGGGACCCATGAGGTTGGGTGGCCAGGACCTCACACGCTATTCATTGTTGAGAGCGACCTCACACGCTATTCATTGTTGAGAGCTTGATACAAATGAAATTGTACAGAGGAACCCTGGCACGGCAGGCCAGGCAGGCAGCAGGTTTAACCCCTGAATGACTACAAGACTCGCTCAAATGCATCCTTCCAGGAACTAGGCAAGAACTGCTTCTTAGGAATTTGTCCATTCAGAGCTGAACCCAAGGGGACACACCCTACATGCCTACATCCAGAGCTGCCCTAAGAGGTAATCACTCTGTCACACTTCTTTCCTTCCCCCAAAATCTGCATGCAAGTGAGAAGGAGTTACAGGGAGCTTCAAAGGCAGCACAAAGGTGACGTGGTCACACGGGTGATGTGGTCCCTCTGGGATGGGGTGGCAAGCCACAAGTGGAAAGCATGGGCTCGGGAGTGGGACACACCTGGATTCAAATTCTGGCTCTGCTGTCTGCTACCTTTGGGCTAAGTTACTCAACAAAGCTTCCCCTCTCACAGGGCTGCTATGACAGTTGGCTGAAGTAAGAGGCAATGTTTACTAATAATTAGGGTAATATTTAAAAAGGATAGCTAATAGTCATTGAGCATGTATGATACACAAGGCAGGGTACAAGGCATCTTATTCAGTAGCCATTCAGCACATATGTATTGAGCACCTACTGTTTGCCAGGAACAGTTCTAGGCACCGGGGATGCAGCATGATAGGAAAACAAAAGAAAGTCCCTGATCTCAAGGAAGTTGCACTCATCACCTCATGTAAATCCACCAATGATGTCACTATTGTTGCTCCCATTTTACAGGTGAGAAAACTGATGCTAGGGAACTGAAGCAACCTGTCAGGTTTTATACCAGGAACTGCCTGGCTCCAGAATCTACACCTGACAAAACTTGATGCTGCCCTGTGAGCGCTTACTCTATGCTTGACACAGAGGTAGCATTTCTTATCTGTTCTGCAGAAGGAAGGCCAGGTATTCAAATGGGAAAGGGCCACGCCTCTCCTTGGCAAAAGGGCAGATAGGCATGGACTGGCTCCTTCTGTCCCAGGCGCCCCACCTCCTGGAAACTGCCCACTCTCTCTGCAGCACAGAAATTTCTACACTGAAGAGTCCTTTCCATGGTCTTGTCTACCCTGCTTTCTCAGATAAGAGGAACCGAAGCCCAGAGAAGTAGGAACTTGCCCAAGGTCACCTAGTGAGCTACTGTTAGAGCTGGGGGCAGATCCCAGGTCTCCTGACATCCAGGCTCCTTACTCATGGGCGGAGCCATGACACCACCCTCAGCCTCCCACCCAGGACTCAGCAGCCCCCTGCACCGTGGGCATCATATAGAGAGCTGAGCTGGCCAAGGCAAAGACAAGGAGGAAATGAAATGAAACAGGGGGAGGAAAGCTCAGAGATCACACAGCCGGGAGGTATGGAGCTAGATCTGAAACTCAGGTCGCTTGACTCTAAATTGTGAGCTCCTTCTAAGCCATCACATAACGTTCACACACATCCTCCTGTGCTCACTCTTAATTTCATATCCTCTCTCTCCCTCTCTCTCGCACAAAGTCTGAGTCCAGGGACCTGGGGTAAGGTATAACCACAGTGAGTATGGGCCCCAGGGTTTTGAGGACAGATCTGCTATAAGAGTGATGCATCAGGGCTTCCCTGGTGGCGCAGTGGTGGAGAGTCCGCCTGCTGATGCAGGGGACACGGGTTCGTGCCCCGGTCCGGGAAGATCCCACATGCCGCAGAGCGGCTGGGCCCGTGAGTCATGGCCACTGAGCCTGTGCGTCCGGAGCCTGTGCTCTGCAACGGGAGAGGCCACAACAGTGAGAGGCCCGCGTACCGCAAAAAAAAAAAAAAAAAAAGAGTGATGCATCAAATAGATGACTACAGGTGATCTACTGTATGTCTTTGAAAGACTTTCTATGTAATTGAACTTGCCAGACATTAGTACTTAAGATACTATACAGCCATTAAAAGAATGAGCTAGATCTATGTGTGCCTACGACATAATGTTAAATTGGAAAAAGAAAAAAACAAATTACAGAATGATATGTATAACCCTATAACCAATCTCCCTTGGATTAAAAAATCATATATACACATAATTATGTATTTCAATTATGTATCCCCAACAGATTACAGATGGGGAATGAGATTGATTGAAAGGGCAGGACAGGATAAAGAATTTTCACTTCTTTTAGTTTTATGCTCCTGTATTATTTGGATGTTTAGCACACTCATTAGTTACGTAATGATAATCTTCAAGCACTTTCTTTACAAACAAAGTGACCAATCAGGTTTAAAAAATGTTTTTACTGCAATCAATACCTCTCCTGCTGATAGACAGTGAGTTGGACACACATGTGCGCACGCGCACACACACACGTACACGCACGCCCAGTGTCTGCCGAATCCCACAGGTTCAGTCAAGGATACCTCAACCCAGTCATGTCTAGATTTCTTCACAAATAATCGTTGCTCCTAAAATTTATACTTTATGTTAATTTGCAAAGCATTTGTGCACACAAGATATCGTATAGGACATTTAGATGAGTCCTTCATAGGAGACAGGCTTGGGGAGTATGGACACTAAACACCCCTAGGAAATGGTGTGCCACATCATTTCATTGGTGTAGTTTATAAATATCCAGAGCTGCCACTCTATTCTCGAAGGGGTCAGGGGCCTAAACAAGATCACAGAGCATTATATTACATATCCATGTTCCTTTTTGGAAGGAATATTTCTAAAAGGATACACAAGAAACTGGTAACAATGGCTGCCACTGGGAAGGGGGAATTCGGGAAACAGGAAGCGTACTCTTTCATTGTACGCTCTTGTATTATTTGAATGTATTTTTACTATGATCCCGTATTACCTCTTCAATTAAATTAGCCTAAAGAACTGCTTTGGAGAGAAGAGGACGCCCAGCAACAATCTAGAAACTCAGCTGGATTCCTCTGTATTTGTATCATCAGCCTGAAGATCCCACTTGGTATAAATCCTACCTATTTTCTCCAATCACAAAGAGCATGTTTCCAGGAGAGAAGCACAATTGCTATGGAGATTTTCCATTGCAGCATCACTTTATGAGCCTTAGTGGGGGGCGACTGGAGTGTTCCGGGGGTTTGAAGCCTGCTGCTGCTACAGCTGCTCCTACTCCAGAGTCTGAATCAAGCCATCTGCCAGGCGTCTCCAGCTCTTAAATCAGTCGGGCCCACAGACACCCTTGGTTTCTTAAGGTGTGTAGTGAGAAGGCTGGGAAAATAAGGCGGGTGGACCCCATAAAAGGGAAGCATGCAAAATAGAAACACATGGACGGCTCACCCAGTTCTCCCCTATCAGCACAGCTGCGGGAATGATGTACAAGAGGCCAAGCCAAATTCCCACTGCCCCAGACCAAGAGGACAGAGGAATAGGCAGAGAGAAGAAAGTCACACCTGCATGTTCCCTTTCCTCCTTCTTGGGACAGATGCTGTTCACTTGCAGACTGCAGATGACTGGGCCTGTAAACACCATTGGAAGGCCAGTTGGCTAGGCTCAATCAGGTCACTTGAGCAGGGGATTTGGGGTCTCTGTTATGGCCTCCCAGCCAAAGCTTGTTTCCTGCCTAATCCCCTCCGGCCAACTCACCATGAAGCCTTAAGATGAGACATGGCTCAATTTATAAACAAACACGTGGGATCGGCAGCATGATGGGCCTCACATTGGCATGCGAGCCTGGGTGAGTCTTAGCATGGTTTCACTGTTATAAGATGATAATAATCCCGTCTGCATGCTGTAGCGTTAACACAGCACTTAACATTCTCTACCATGCCTATCATCCATGCCCACTTTACAGATGAGAAACTGAGGGCTCAGGAAATTACTTTTATATGCCTGTCTTCCCTCCACCCGTGTAGGACATGGGCATAGAGCAGACATCCACTGTTAATCTGCTGAATGAAAGAAACAATCATTGGCTCAATCTATCAAGAGAGAGGAAGGGTACACAGTGGAAACACCTCCTACTGGCTCATGAGGGCCATATCTGCATATCTGCCCAATGCTGCCTTCAGTAACAACATGTTGATAGCTTCGAATTGGTCATGGTGGGAATATTTTTACCAGCATACTGGCAGATGCTACATATCAGTGCTTTTTTTTTCTTTTTGTTTTCATAGAGCTAGGTTATCAACACACTGGGTATAGGTACCACATAGTATAGGCAATTAAAACCCAGGCAATTAGTATAGGCAATTAGAACACAGGTTTTTCAGATCATCATCTCTTTTCCAAAAGGAGGGGAGGGTGGGAAGAGTCTAAATGAATGATTTTTATTACTCCAACATACATGTATAGATCCTACTATATGCAAAGCACCAGGGTAGGCTGGAGGAGAGAAACGGATATTGAGATAGAATTCATATCCTCAAGGAACACATATTCTCAGGTATAAACTATAACGTGCACACATATCACCTGGGGATCTTGGTAAAAACACAGGTTACAATCCAGTAGGTCTGGGTGGGACCTGAGATACTACATTTTGAACAAGCTCCCAGGTGATACTGATGGTGCCCCGCTGCGGGCCCCGCCCAGGAAGCACGGGTCTGGGAGGTGACTGAGTGCTTGTATATACTGGCCAGTTCTAAACGTTAGATATCTATTAGCACGTGCAATCCTCACAACACGACAGATATATATTTTCCTTATCCACATTTTACAAAAGAGACCATCAAGGTCCAAGGTCACCCCTCTGGTCAACTGCTAGTTGCTCAAAGCCAGGTCGTCTGGCTCAGAGAATGAAGTCACTCTCTTTCCAACATGCCCCCTCGTTGGAACTTTTCAGTTCATTTTCTGTCTTGAAGATTATCCCTGCTTCTCCCTTCTCTTCCTGCTCTTTTCACTAGCTGCCCATTTCCTTTTTTGCCGCCTATAAGCACTTCTACCAGAGAAGAGCAAAGGAGAAGTGGGAATAAATGCTCAAATTCATCAATTTCAAGTGTATGAACCATGTCTTTTATTTCCTATATCCTGGTGCTTTGACACTGGGACCTCGCTCCTGCCCCCAGGGTTAGCCAATTCCTACAGATGGTAACTCACCAGTGAGCACAGCATGCCTTTCCAATGGGCTTCTCACTCTCTGGGCCGCCCACCTCCCCAGGCCTGTTCACCCCAGGGCCAGGTACCAGACAACTAGGGACAGCCCCATGCCCCAGATCCCACCAAAATTATTCAAACTAGCCAATCCTAAGCCTGCTTACCCTGCCTTTCCTGTTCCTTTCCACAGAACCCACAATAAAGACTCCTGCCCACATTCCCTCTCCCCCGTCTGCCTCCTGACTGACCCCTGTGCTGCCCTGTGCCCCAGCCCCAGCATGGCGTGCCCCTCCTCCTGGGATCTGGAGTACAATAAAGTGTCTTTTCGATGGCAGTTGTCTCCTGCTCTGTGGGCTTCACCATACCTAAATAATAATAAAACCTCAAGCTCCTCAGGAAAGAGTATGCTCAATCCCCAGTGAATCTGTGGGTTATCTATTATTAACATTATTATTTTTACCGTCACCATCATCAAAGGATTACTTCCCTTGTCCCTCCCAAGCTCAGCCCTTCTCAGAGCTGGCTTGCATACATTCTCAATAGACAGCTTCTCAAAGTCCCTGCCCAAGGCCAGCCCCGCTTAGCTTAAAAAATTCCATTGCTGGGGAGAGTCTCGGGCGCGCCCCACCCAGCACTGTCAGGGCCTCTTACCTCATTCCCCGGCAGGTGCTGAGCGTGACACTGGACTGCTCTGCCTTCCTCACCGTCCCATGGTAAAAGCAGTGATCCTAGCACGGAGAAAGCGGGTGGTCAGACCACAGGATACTGATAAGCAAGGCAACGTTAGTGTCTCGTGCAAGTCAGGGATGATTATATATCTACCCTAAGCTTACAATCTGCAAAGAGCTTTCTAAGCCACCATTTTATTTGACCCTCGCAACGTTCCTGGGCGGTGGGACAGAATGGATGCCATCATCCTCACTGAAAAGATGAAGAAGCTAAGGCTCAGAGGAGCAAAGAGATTTGCCGCAGGTCTCACTGCTAGTTGGGGAACCCAGGATTTCAGATCTCTTTTTTTTTTTTTTCAGAGAAACAGTTTATTTATTTATTTTTGGCTGCGCTGGGTCTTCACTGCCACGCGTGGGCTTTCTCTAGTTGCGGCGAGCGGGGGCTACTCTTCATTGCATTGCACGGGCTTCTCATTGCGGTAGTTTCTCTTGTTGCGGAGCACGGGCTCTAGATGCGCAGGCTTCAGTAGCTGTGGCACGTGGGCTCAGTAGTTGTGACTCGCAGGCTCTAGAGCGTGGGCTCAGTAGTTGTGGCGCATGGGCTTAGTTGCTCTGCGGCATGTGGGATCTTCCCGGAGCAGGGCTCAAACCCGTGTCTCCTGCACTGGCAGGCGGATTCTTAACCACTGCGCCACCAGGGAAGTCCCTCAGATATCTTTCTATGACATGATGCTGGCCACAGGAAACACTGGCTTCTCAAAAGCCTGCCTCCCCACTAGACTCACATCTTTGACCCCCCGTAAGGACTGAACACTGTCCCCCGCAAAATTCATGCCTACCCAGAACCTCAGAATGTGATCTTATTTGGAATAGGGTCTTTGCAGATGTAATTAAATTAAGATGAGGCAATACTGAACTAGTATTCTTATAAAAAGAAGAGAGGACACAGAGAGACACACACACACAAAGAAAAAGGCCATGTGCAGATGGAGGCAGAGATTAGACAAAACTAGAAGCCAAGAAGCACCAAGCATGGCCAGGAGCCACTAGAAGCTGGAAGAGGCAAGGAAGGATCCTTCCCTAGAGACGACAGAGGGAGCATAACCTTGATTTTGGACTTCTAGCCTTCAGAACTATGAGAGAACACATTTCTGTTGGTTTAAACCTCCAAGTTGATGGCACTTAGTTACAGCAGCTGTAGGAAACTGGTCTATCCCCCATCTTCCCTGCTCCCCTTGAATCCCTACCCACCTGGAGCAGACTTGATTTGGCACCTGTGTCCATGGACGCTTGCAGGTCTGCTGCTGCTCTCTAGCCAGGGCATCTCACGGCCATCTGGTCTTCCGAACCCGGCTGGATTCCTCATGGCTACAAACCACTCTGTGCTAGGCCCAGGACTAGGCCCCGAGACACAACAGTGAGCAACAGACACAGCTCCAGCCTTCGTAGGACTTATGGTCTTGTGAGAGCCAATATTAGTTTAAAAGCCATACAAAGATAATTACAAATCATGAAGAATGGCTTGAAATAAAGTTCGAGGTGCCAGCAGAGTGTTTGATAAGTAGGGTAGCCAGAGCATTTATGAGGCAAACCAGGACCCCGTTGAAAGTGATAAAGTGCTAAACCAGACAGACGGACACAAACCAGGACTGTTCCCAGCACACCAACGGGTGATAACAAGGGACACATTCCTACAAGCTTCTTCCCAAAAGGTCAAAAGAGATAAGCTGGTCCGAAGAGAAAGAAGGTAAAATCTCCAGGGCAGAGCCAGGTTCTTAAAAAGGGCTTAAGAAGGATGTAAACTGGGTAGCTGCAGACACAGAAGCTTTATCTTTCCCCACCAACGTCCTGGGCCTGAGCAGGGCCAATCGGGAATCTCTGGCATTCACCTACGTAACAACAGTCCGAGTGACCCATCACCAGGACCACACTTGATTGTGGTTGTTCCTTGGTCCCCAGCAGGCAAGCATGTGACCCAGGAGACAGCTAACCCATTCGTCTACATTCTCTGGTTCTACCCTCTGCTCAGCTCTAGGCATGAGTATAGTGCAACACACTTTACAAAGGGCTGTCACACACATCACCGCATGTGATAATAATGCCTGCCATTTACTGTTATTAACAGTAAGAGCTAACATCTACCCAGCTCTTGCTCCTGGATAAACAATTTACATGATTTTTTTCCCTTTAACTCTGACCACAGCCTTATGAGGTAGATACTCTTATTCTCATTTTTTAAAAGGGGGAACTAAAAGTTGGAGAGGTTTTAGGTCATTCACAGGGCCACACGGCAAAGTGGAGATTCAAACCCCAGCAGCCTGACTTCAGACTCCATGCTCTGTCTCTCTTAGCAAAAGCAGACCCAGCAAAGTGCATGGAACTTAGTTTGTCAAAACTCTATTATCTTCCAGCACCAACGGAGACTGAGGTACTAGTCTAAGCCTTGCCTCTCACTGGTTATCTCGACTTCGGCATGTTCCTTTTTCTCTTCTCCCCTCAATTTCCTCATATGTAAGATGTGGCGTTGGAAGAGATGTTTATAAATTCCCATAAAAATCAGTGATTCATCTTACCCTTCCACAGCCCTGAGAGTCAGATCTTAGTATATCCAATTTTCAGATGAGGAAACTCAACACTAGTGTGGTCAAAAGGGTTTTTCAGGTCACACAGCTAGTTAAAGCCAAGACTAAAACCCTGGCCTCAGACCCCAAACTCTGCAACTCGTTCTACTGGAACACACTCACAGACCATTCCCCCAGTGATCTGACCTAGATCAGGGCTGGAGCCCACAGGCCCAGCAATGGGTTGGATAAGGTTCCCACAAATCCCACTACCCCTGGCCAAGTTTGGTAGGAGAGTGTGATCCACAACATTTGGGTCAAGCGAGGCTAAGTGGTTTATTCCATTCCCATTTCTCTTTGAGTCTTCAGCTCCCAAGTAAGAAAGCTGACTGGAAGCCCCCTGGGGCTGGGTGGGGGGCTTTGCAAGAGCCTAGGAGCAGGGGATGTAAGAAAACAAAGAGGCATCCCATGCTTCCGGCGAGATGTGCTTCTGTGCTTCAGTCAACGAGACCTTCAGGAAGGAGGGGCTCTCTGGGAGGGAGGGGAAGTTCTCTCACTGTCCTCTGTTTCTCAGAGGCCCTCACAACATCTCTGCCTAACCCTGAGAGCACAAAGAACAAGTACACAACAGCCATGAAGTCATCGCATTCCTTCCCAGCTTCTCAGCCTAAGGGGGCCACCCTGAGGGGGCTTTCGTAGCAGGAAGCATGAGCTCATGGCAAACTCAGAGCACTGAGACCCATTCTTCAGCACAGAAGTGCAGAAGCCAAGCCCAGAGGAGGGTGCTTTGTGAGGTCATAATGGCGAGGGGCTTTTGAGGCATGTCTGTCCCTTCCCCACCGAGCTGGAGACAGAGAACAGAAGTCTCAAGGGAGGAAGAAGTTTCAACCAAGGGGCCTTGAAGAAGGTGTGGAGCCACAGCTGGCCAGCCTTCCCAGAGATGAGAAGACAGAGCCTACTTGCCTCCCGTGGGCACCAGCCACTCCCCCCACCCCAGGAAGGTCTTGGTGAAGAAGGCAGCCCTGATCTTCACACCCAACAGTCCAACATAGCCCCTCAGCTACCAAGTTACTACAGACCTCTTAGACCCATCGAAACCTAACTGTCCTGTGTCCCTCTCCTCATTCAAGGGTGATCTGATAAACTCATCTGTGCTGCTAACGACTGTTAGTGGCTGTCATTGTCTTCTAGGCTTTTGCACTCCGGCAGGGCTACTGTAGAGACTGGATCACGTGGGAACCTCAGGGTCATGAGAAGCTGTGGGAGGAGCCCATCGTGCTGCCTACACACCACACCCCCAAGATACGCACACCACAAAAGCCCATGACATCCAGCCCCAAAGGCAAAAGACTGCTCCTTCTGCTGGAGTCTGTCTTCCCTTCTCCTTCACCCCTGCTCTTTGGCACAGAGTCTCAGAAGGGTCACTCAAGTCCAGAATGTCTCAGCTTGGGCACTACTGACATTTAAGGCCAGATAATTCTCTGCTGTGGAGGACTGGGCTGTGCATTGTAGGGTAATTAGCAGCATCCCTACCCACCAGATGCCAGTAGCATCCACCTCCCAGTCATGATAACCCAAACTGTGCCTACAAATTGCCAAGGGTCCCCTCCTTTGTTGGCTAAAACAGTCAAAGAGACAAATAGAATATTCTAGGGTAATTGCACCTGATTAAAATTGGTATAAATCATCACGAAGCATATTTCCTTTGCTTTATGTTCATTACCAACATATTTAACAAAAATTTAAGGAAAAGAAATGATTTAAACCAAAATCACTCCTAGTGGAGAACCACCACTCTAATCCTACAAATTCTAAAAGGTGCCCTGTAGGAAAAGCTAGCAAACCATGAAATGTGTATGATTCATGACCTTAAATGTCCACCAGTGACCAAATGGTGTGGTGGAGCAAACTAAAAGACTAAAACTGAAACACCATTTTTTAAATGACGAATCTCTGTGCAAACAGCCAAACTCAACTTTGAGGGGAAAAATACCCAATATGAAGGTAGCAGCAAAATAAGAAAAACTTCACATCCTAAAACCACATTAAAAAGGCAGAGTACAGGGCTTCCCTGGTGGCGCAGTGGCTGAGAATCTGCCTGCTAATGCAGGGGACACGGGTTCGAGCCCTGGTCTGGGAGGATCACACGTGCCGCAGAGCAACTAAGCCTGTGAGCCACAACTACTGAGCCTGCGTGACTGGAGCCTGTGCTCCGCAACGGGAGAGGCCGCGATAGTGAGAGGCCCGCGCACCGCGATGAAGAGTGGCCCCCGCTTGCCACAACTCGAGAAAGCTCTCGCACAGAAACGAAGACCCAACACAGCAAAAATAAATAATAAAAAATAATTAATAAACTCCTACCCCCAACATCTTAAAAAAAAAAAAAAAGGCAGAGTACAAAACCTTACATGTCCATATGAAAAAAAAACAAACACCTGATTGGGTGAGATGACAGGATTACCAGCAAATCATTTCTCCTACTTAAACTTTTGTTAGTATGTGGGTAATTAACATAAAGCAAAGAAAATGTACGCTTCACAATGATTTATATCAACTTTAATCAGATGCAACTTGCTTAAAATATTGTTTGTTTCACCATTTTAGCCAGCAAACGGGAAAGGAACGCTTACGAAACAACAAATTCATATTTCGTGTCTCCTGCTCACTCCCTGGGTCTCCGTCAGGGAAACAATTTCTTCAGGGGAGGGACTGTCTCCACTGAGCATCTCCTCACTTCCTAGGGGTGGGTCTGGGATAGGGCATCTGCTTGATAGATATTGACCTGAACTTACCTCGGATTTCAGGGTGGTAGTTCGAGGGTTGCCACTTGGAGTATATTGGGTTTCTGTGTAGGCTGGAGCAAAAAGGTGCCTGAAAAGAATAAAAACAGGCATTTGTCTCCTTAGATGATGGACTTCACGGTCCTGGGAACAGCAGCCAGTGATTCTAACTAAACTTGGTAGAGCCACCCCAAGCGTCTCCACACAGAAGGAACTAGGCAGTCCTATGGAACGGCTCAAGGAATAAAAAGAAAAACAGAGTGAAGTTTGTTATGAACTTTGTGTTCATTGGGATCATCGCTTAAGTCAGCCACAACCAGATAGAGTTGACCACAAAAGCAGTTATCTCAGATCTTAACTTGTTCTGGGTCCTAGGAAAATACATGTGCAAACACATTCACAAAATTTCCCAGGGTCTATGGACCCTATTGTGTACCTTGACTGATTATTTCTCCAGCGTATCCACCAACTTTTGGTATCAGCACACCAATTTTTCTTTAAGGGAACCCCTCTTCCCTGTTGCATGTTTTGGTAAGACTGTCAATCAAGGTATCCTACCTGGCCTTGGCCAAGGGTGGCCCTCGGCGCGAGCCAACCAATGGAGCAATGCTGCAAGAACTTAACAAATGGGAGCTATTCATCTGCTCCTGTTCCTGCTGCATGGGTTCCAGGAGTTTCCTTTGCCCATCTTTTCTGAGACCTAGTGGTTCAGATCCCCTGAGACCTGGTAGTTTTACGTGTTACCCTTCCAATATTGTTTTTTCTTTCCTAAAATTGGACATTGGTTTCTCTCTTGCCACAGACCTCTTGCAGCTGGGGTTAAGAATCCCTCACCAGGGCTTCCCTGGTGGCGCAGTGGTTGAGAGTCCACCTGCCGATGCAGGGGACACTGATTCTTGCCCCGGTCCGGGAAGATCCCACGTGCTGTGGAGCGGCTGGGCCCGTGAGCCATGGCCACTGAGCCTGCGCGTCCAGAGCCTGTGCTCCGCAACGGGAGAGGCCACAGCAGTGAGAGGCCCACGTACCGCAGAAAAGAAAATAAAAGAATCCCTCACCAAAGGCAAGGTGACCTCAAATAAGGCTTTTAGAATTTCCCTGAAAGTTAAAAGACAAAAGAGCCAAATGGACGCTTCAACTAGCTCAGCCACGTTAAAAGCAGAACGAATCTAAAGAAAATCGTGGTCGGGGGCAAAGTTTGTAATGGAAGGCACCATTAAAAATTGGAGTCTAACAAAAAAGAATTAAGTGGATCTATATCTACTAATGTGGAAAGATGTCTAAAATGGAGTTAGATAAAGACAATAAATTTCAGGAGAGTATGTACTTTTTAAATCCCTTTTAATGAGAAAGTAACAGCAGTACACACTAGTGCGTGCATCAACAACAGCTGGAGGAGGGCACGCCCGCCGTTAACGGTGGTTATCTCAGGGAATTACGGAAGATGTTCACAACGTAAGCTGTATAATACTTCCGAAAAACTGGTTGATCTTAAAGAATAATTATCATGTATTTATTCTGAAAACGGAAAATCTAATTTGAAACTGCTTTTTAAATAAGAAGATACAAGCTGAGGTCAGCATAGAAAGCCAAAGGGACCTGCAGGGACCACCCTGGTTTTGTAAGAGGTGACATTTCCCACAAGAGAGGGTCATTGAAGAGGATCTCCAGAGTCTCTCGGAGTCACTTCCAGCTCTAAGTTCCGGGACCCCAGACTCTCAGATTCCCCTCCACCCAAAGAGTGCAGTCGGAAGGCAAATGCCACAAGGGTTGGCTCTTGCACTATGTCAAGCCCTTCAACGTGCTGGCTTGGACGAGAAGAAAAGAAACCCAACAGGGAGATGTAAAAACAAAGCAAAACAGAAAACCCAGCTTGTGTAGAGAAACTCCAATTCACATGGAAAGCTTGGGTCAGTAGCTAACTTGCCAGATTCTGTCTCCCTTTCTCTTTCTCCTTAGCATCTAACCAGTCAAGGATCGAAGGGAAGAGTCACCCATTTGTCTGAGCGAGATAAACTGTAAGCCCCAGGAGGACAGAGGCCAAGCTGTTTTGCTCACCAGTATATACTGGTGTTTAACATGTACTCAGTGAAAGAATGTGTTAACTAATTACTGAATGCATGAATGAGTGAGTCGTTGAGCATACTAGGAGCTTAGAACATGGTCTGGAGTCTGAGAGACTAAGTTTCAGTGCCAGTTCTGACATGTACTGTCTCTATGGCCATGAGCGAGTTGTTTTACCTCTCCAAACCTTTGTTTCCTCTTCTGCAAAATCCCTTCTACTTGACAGGGTTGTCATCTGAGTAAAATAACATAATGCATGAAAAGAGCTTAAAACCAGTCCTGGCTCAGAGTGGAGCTCAGTAAAGGTTAGTGATTATCATTATTGCTTTCAACAGGGATTATGATGGGAAGAACCCAGAAAAACTGGTGGAATTTACCTATTTCCTTTCAACTCCCCCCAGCCATTAACTCCCCAGTATATCACTTGAGAGAGGTGAAAAAACAATGAGCTCATTCCTGCAGCCCATTTCCTTGGTCTGCTTTCACAGACTGCATAACGGACGGCGAGTCAGGAGTTCAGAATTTAACAGTCCATCCTAGATGACAGTAGGGAGACGTGAGTTTTCCCACAGTAATCCACTCCTGGAAAATACACTCCCAGCCTTTTCTGAGCCTTAGGGGGGGAAATATTCATCCAGTGACACCAAGATGCTCCAAAGAGAGCAATCCAGACTGAACCTCAGAGGAGTCTACATTCTTGTCGGTTCCTGGCCACACATCCTCAGAAGGGTAAGCATCTTTCTGCACCTTCTTATTCAGAAGTTCTGCCACTGTCATCATAGGACTCTCAGAGCCTCAGTGCTGAGAGGGACCTCAGGAATCATTAAGCCAAACTCACTAGACTGTGGACTCCCTAAGAGCAGGGAGCACGGCTGCCTTGTTCAATGCTTCTCCCCAGCTCCTAGTACCAGGCAGGTTTATTCTGTGGAAAAAGTGGATGAATGAATAAATGAACGAATGAATGAATCTTCTACCTTGTGTAGGAATCTGCCAGATGGCCATTCGGCACTGGACATCTCCAGTGACAGGGAGCTCCTGAGACCACCCACTCCATTTCTGACCACATATAATAGTCAGAGAAAGTTCTTACACTGAACCAGAAACTACCTCTCTCTGTAACCGGCACCCACTGGCCTCATTCTTGCCTGCTGAATCTACAAGAAACAGTCTGCTCCCTCTTCCACCCAGATGCCCTTTTCAGGACCAGCAGCATTAGCATCACCTAGGAACTAGTTAAAAATGCAGATTGTAAAAAAAAAAAAATATATATATATATATATATATATATATATATATATGCAGATTGCCAGGCCCCACTGCAAACGTCCTTGCACACAGAAACTCTGTGGTTGGAGCCCAACCATCTGTTGTTGTAATAACTCTCTGAGTGAGTCTCGGGCAGAACCACCACCCTAGACCACAAGTTCTCAACATACTTTTAAAGCAGGCAAACTTCAGAAACATCCACGTGTCTCACTACCCAAGCCTCCATCACCCTTCTACCTCCACCACACCCTGGATCATTCTGAGCTTAAGAAACCCTGAAAAGTTGCCATCAAAACAGTTCACATGCCTTTAAGTGAGAAAGCATTTCACCTTCACAACATGCCTAGGAGGACACTGCAACCTCGGAACTGTAACTTGTCCAAGCTGTCACGGCACAGTGTCAGAGCCGGGTTTCAAAGCCAAGTCTGTTGGGCCAGACCATACGTTTTAAGCAGTTCTCTGCTCCGTCTCTATTAGAAGGTAGAAGCATAAAACTAAAGCACTGCCAGCAGTAGTCCAAAGCACAATTTGACGGTGATGACAGCAGCCTTGAGAACATGTGATGCCACAAATAGGAGGCTCCTGGGTCTTAGATGTGAATACACGCAGAGAAGAGCCGTAGGGGTAAGCAAAGCACAGGGCAAGATAAAGAGGATAGACATGTAAGGATGTCACGGGTCGTTTTTTGGGGGGGTTTTGTTTGTTTTTTTTAATAACAACCCTTTCCCCAAATGCGGTTGTGGATGTTGACCAGGAGGGTCATCCTTCCTTCTAAAAGCAAAAGGAAGGGTCATGTTCCATCACCACTATCTGTGCAATTGTACCGATTCACAAGACACTGCTTTCACACGCTCCCCATCACCCCAAGCCAGGCCCATCTATGCCTCCAGTCCCTGGTGGTGCCTTGGCGCTGCTCTCGGCACCAAAGACACTATCCCCTCAGAGACAGGGCTGCAGGGCCACTGAGCAGCCCAGCTCAGCCCAGCCACCCCTTCTCCAACCACATCTTGTTCTCATCTCCTCTCTGACAAGGGGCTGGCTCAGCAGATCTGCAGGAAGCTGTCTCTCACCACTGGAGTGTGCTAGGATTTTCAGGAAACGAGTTGTGAGTGATGTGCATCCAGGAAGAGAGAAGGACTGTCCAAGATTTCCCACCCTGCCCCCTCCTTTTTCTGGCTTTGATGGAAAAGCAATTTCTGAAGAAGTGCCTCCCACCCGTGCCCTCAAGGCTCACAAGCCCACAGGCAAGCAGAGATCACACATCATCCCAATGCTAATAGCAGCCGGCACTGCAGTGCTCCCTTTGGGTGAAACTCAGGTTGCGCAGACCCCAAAGTCCTCAAGCAATCTTCTGAATCTTTGTATCTTCTGCATCCCAACTGGGAAAATAAGCTGTCCCCCAAATATTGGACATAAAACATAAGGTCACTCTCCAGGGAGGGACAACAGAATTGCCCTTGGTGGCCTGGTAACTGTACACGCAGCCACACCCCCCAAAACACACTGCAGCTCCAACAGCCCTGACCTACCTTTCCTAAGGCTCACAGCCTTCGAACCCAGAACCGTCCCTTTAAGGACTATGTACTGTCAGACTAATTTCAAATGCTTCTCTAAGCTTCTCTAAAACCCCCTCTAGGGAGAGAGAAGCAGGAGGACTAAAATTTGCAAAACATCTGCCCGAGTCCAATCCCCCCACCCAGCATGCTGCTTCAGATAAGCAAATCGGTGAAGACAAAGTGGTAATTTCCAAACTACCTTGAAAAACAACCCTACCCAGATATGCTCAGCATAAACAAACAGCACTCTGCTCATCCCAGCGGCTATGTTTACTGACACCTCCTTCTCCCAGGTCTTGCTCCATATCTAGCTCTTTCAGGAGTATTGGGGGCACTTATACACTGGTGATGCTTGGGAGGTACAGCCTTGCTGGTCCCTCTTATCTTCTCTGGAGGAGCCTCACCCTCACCCTGTCCATCCATGCGGGTGATAACATAAGGCTCTTTCATTTCTCACTTATACTTACAATGCTGTCATAACGGGACTCAGCCCAGTAACACAACACCCGGAAATGCTGTTAAAAAATATAAAATCCCAGGCCCCATCCCAGCCCCACTGAGAATTACATTCTCTAGAGAAGGACTCAGAAATCTATATTTTTAATAGTTTTTCCAGGTGATAATTTTTCAGTCTCTGGGAATTCTCCACTGTACCAATTTTAACACTTTTAATTCTTTTTCTTATTTCTAGCCTCCTAAGCACCCTCTCAAAATCTAAAGATGATATCAGCACAGCCTAGAGAGAAAGTCCCGGGCTCAGAAATGTTTGGTTCGAGCACCAGCTGCATTACTCTCTACATGACTGTCATTTCAAACCCTGCAAATGAGGCAAAAGATCACCGTAATGCCTTTCAATGTCACACAAGAGCACCGTCAAATCACAGGCTCTGGGAGCTCTAAGGTTCTTTGGACTCCATGGGGGGAAATGTAGCTTTGAAAGACTATTTACAATTAATTAGGGCAGCTCTTGTAAAACCCTGTAAACTCAGATGTTAACTTGTAAAAACCTAATAAGATACAATAGAGATACAAATGATTTCCATCTAGCAGAAAAGATAACTCTCAAGGTTATGATTTTATTGCCCATAGAATATTAACCAGTTTTGTATGTAATTTAGCAATGTTATCTCAGCATTCCTTCTTCACTATTGAAAAAATATATATGTTTCCCTTATCTATCCAATTTTTAAACCAGTTTTATCATTTTGTTGGTTCCCCCATTAATTAAACAAAACTTTGACAAACGCTCACTCTCTGTATTTGTATGAGAACTGTTTTCACTTGAGCCACATAAATTCTGTTTTTTTCCCAGACTGAAAATGAACAGGGTGATAATTATGATCTCACAGCCCCACTGAGAGGATCAAATGAGAAAATACATTCAAATACTAGCTAGGACGTTTATGAGTTCTGTGAACTTGGGCAAATCGGCTAGCCTCTCTGTGCCTCAGTTTTCTCATCTATAAAATGGGGAAAATAATAGAATCTACTTCATAGGGCTGCTATACAATGTTAGGAGAGTGTCTGACTATGAATATTTGCTAAATAAAATGAACAAATGTGAAAGAAACCTTTGCAAAGTATAAAGTATTTCTTTCTACAAATATCATTGTTAACATTTTCTCCAGGACCATCTATGTGCACATGCAGTAAAACTTGGTAATTGTTAACCAAGATAATGGGCTTCTGAGAGCTCATAATACTAGTCTCTCTCCTTTTGGGTATATTCAGAAATTTTAATACTCACATTTTTTAACTAGCAAGGTGATACTACACACATCACAAGCTACTCAGCCTCAGTTTCCCTTTCTATCAGTTGGAAATGGTGATGCCCAGGACAGGCAGACATTAGGAAGAGATTTTGAAAAAGCAGAGAATGATATTCTAATGTAATGGCTAGTGCCTGCCCATATTTGGGACAAAATAACAAATTCAATTAAGTAGTGTTTTGTTGTCTTTTGTTTTCAAAGAGCAAGAAAGAAAAGGGGAGAAGAGACAGCTCAAGCTGTCTCAGAACCAAGATTTCCAAAGCAGTGCTCACTCCACCTCTGACTCCAAAGGAATGGAAACAAACCAACATGCCAAAGGCATGGCCCTAAAGCCAAATAAGGGGCCCACAGGCAGAGGCATTCCTTTTTGAGGGAACAGAAAGTTTAAGGAAGGGGGAACTTTAAAGGTTGCTCCTGATGTAAAGAGTAGGAGATCTCCTCCTACTCCAAGGACTCACTTGAGCAAGCATCATCACTGCTAGAGGCCCAGGTCCAGAAGCAATGCCGCAAAGCAAGATGGTGCCACCCACAAGCCTGGCATAAAGCCGAAGCATGTTGTCTTTAATCTTCTATTAAGGAAGTGTCCAAACAATGCATTAAATCAACACTCCTTGTCACCAAACGCATCCCATTACATCTTCTCCCAGTCCCCACAAGACCTGGCACCCTTCCGACCAGGTCCTGGTCCTGTGTTTTGCTTTTGTGTTGTCGACCAAAGGATGTTTGGATGAGCACTGTTTACTCCTTTGGCCAGCAGGGTCTTTATTTAATCCTCTTCAGGCCTCGCTCTTGGCTGCCTCCACGAAGATGGAGTAACCTCTCTGTGCAAATAGGGCTGACCTCTTGGGATCAAGATGCTTAACTGTCAGGGACCCGAGAGGCCCTCCAAATGGCTCACCCAAGAAGAGTTTACGGGTTTGTTTTGCAATGTCCTGTAAAGTACCCATTATAGGCACTTATTGGAATTGGATAAGAACAGTTCAGGGAAATGGGGTACTATGTATACTACTTCTGAGAAAAATAAAGAAGTGGAAACCAGTTACCACGAGCAACCAAACCCATTTCCGATAGCAAGAAGTTTCTGGTAAATCACCACAGTTATCAGATTAACGTGAAGGGAAGGGCCAACACAAGAGGCAATGGTTCAGTTGTACAGATAAACTTTGGGGATAAGACACAGGAAAAGTGAAGAAAGGAAATCTCTAAGATCACAGGACTTATGAAAATATGCTTAGAAAAAGGGGAGTAGGTGGGCTATCCCATGAATAAAAGCAAACAAAGAAAAAGCAAAGACCACAAACCAACCTGCCCTAAATGTGGGTTCTTGGTCCCTTTTAGGCTCTGATTAAATATCCCAGTAACTGTGATAAACCTTGACCAATGTTTCTTAGCATCCTAAAGCACAAATCACAGTGAATGCGCAAGTCAAGAAGGTCAGAACTTGGAAAGTCCTCCTAGAACATAGTAGACATATGTTGTCCTGCACTGCCCAGCAGCCCTGCCACTTTCTTGGGAAAACAGTGCCAAATTTACATTTAGAGAAATGTTCCCCTCTTGCTGCATGCTGACTGGGCCCACCTGGAGTCAGTCATAACAAGTCAGGACAATCAGCTCTCATTTCACTGAATTTCTAGATGAGTGACACCGGTAAAAATGGCTGGAGCTGAGACACACCATTGGTGATGCCTGAAGATGATGTTGAAATCTCAGCCTCTGCTTACTGATGCTGAATCGAACCTCAGAGACAGAGTTTCGGGTGAAGGAGAAAGAACAGTGTTATTGCTGTGCCAGGCAAAGGGGACCACAGCAGGCTCCTACACTTGAAAACCATGTATCCCAATCCGGATGGATTTTTTTTTTTTTTTTTTTTTGGCTGCTTTGGGTCTTCGTTGCTGCGCACAGGCTTCCTCTAGTTGCAGCTAGTGGGGGGCTACTCTTCCTTGTGGTGCGCAGGCTTCTCATTGCAGTGGCTTCTCTTGTTGCGGAGCACGGGCTCTAGGCACGTGGGCTCAGTAGTTGTGGCTCGCAGGCGCTAGAGCGCAGGCTCAGTAGTTGTGGCACACGGGCTCAGCTGCTCCGCGGCATGTGGGATCTTCCCAGACCAGGGCTCAAACCCATGTCCTCTGCATCAGGCAGGCAGATTGTTGACCACTGCGCCACCAGAGAAGTCCCCAACCTGGATTTGATGAGGGGTTTTATAACAGTGGTTCAAGGGTGGGGTCGCTGACAAGATTAGGGTGTACACACGGGCCTGCACTCCCTTAATCCCAGGTCTCAGGTCTCCTAATCTTGATGAGCTTCTCGGGTCCCTTTAATCTCGCCTCAGGCGGTTTCTGGGCTGCTCCTCCCTTGATTAGCAGCTGTTCGAATCTGCCTTTTGGAACTCAGGGAAGGTCATGGAGGCTGGAGTCTTGCCTACAAGAAATGGGGAACAAAAAGGCCTCCGTGCCCGGGAGCCCCACAGGGTCCTGCTCGGTTTCAAAGAGACTCTCTATGAATTCCTAGACCCTGGCCTTTTCAAGCCCTAGTTCTTCAGCTTTTCCCTCACTCTATGTGTTGCCTCATACGCTTCCCATAAAGTTTTTTTGGAGGGGAGGGGGACTGGTGAATAAATGGCAGAGTCTACTGCAACAAAAAATCTTTACATGCCACCCTCTCTGTTCAGTGCTTACCCCCATTCCATTCTCATGGACGAAAAAGAGCAAAAGCAACTTCCCAACATCACAGAATTATATTTTGCTTCTAAACTCGTCCGTCTAAATGAACGAAAGCTACCTAAACATCAGCATCAGCAGTAGATAAGCCAAGAGTTAGGCCATCCAGACACTCCCAAAAGGCAGAGAGGAAGGATGCCCATGCAAGCTCATCAATGAACGCTTTTTAAGCAGCATAATATGGTACAAACTGCGGGGCACATGGCCTCGGGAAGACCAAGTTCCTCCTGGCTTGAATTCATCACGTATTTGCTCTGGATTCTTGGCCAAGCTGCAGTGCCTCTTCGGAACACCCATTCCACAAATATTTAATTGAGGCCAATCATGTGCCAGGCACTGTGCTGGGGGATGTGAAGGAGGCAAGCACAGCTTTCCTGCCCTGCGCATGGCATCTCGCTCATGAAGATGAGAGGAGGCTGAGGGGTGGCAGCTTATGCCACCCCAGACATGCCACTTTAGCATAAGGATCATTTTGAGCTGAAGGCAACTGAGAAGAAGCAGATACAAGAAAAGCTCCTTGCCCTCCTATTTGCCTAAAAGCGGGTCATCAATTCTCAAAGGTGTCCCTCCTCCTCTCTCTACCAGGAAGGACAAAAGTTAATCACCAGAGACAACTTTAGACCCGGTCAGCCTGGAGACGGCACCAGAGGAATCCACACAGCAAACTTTAAAAACTAGCCTTTATCTATCATTTCCCAAATATTTACCTTCCCACAGTGTATGGCCTTTAGAAGCCTAAAACCTCTTTCCTTTTTCCTACCATTTCTCTACAAACTTATTGTTCTTTGTTAAAGATGCTACAGAAGCCTCAATTCTGTGTCACTCATTTTTCTCTGGGTATCTCCCATGTATACATGTTAATAAACTTCTGTTTGTTTCTCTCTTGTTAATCTGTCTTTTGTTACAGGGTACCCAGCTGAGAACTTAGAAAGGAAGACAGAAAATTATTTCCTCCTTTCCAAAGTCATCTGTGAAAGTACTTTGCAAACACTAACAGGCCACACAGAAGGTAGGTATTACTCTTTGGTCCCTAGAAACCAAGTCTCTATATTACAACCTATCTTCCTTTCTTCCTAGAACTGCTGCAAACCACAGCTGCAATCAACTTCCAATTTCCCCTAACAAGCTGCCTACACAGCTTCGGAGGAGGGGTGCCTGTGCATGAGTGAGTGAGTGAGTGAGTGAGTGAGTGAGTGAGTGAGTGAGTGA